>NW_020954551.1:834801-834969 GCF_900497805.2 Vombatus ursinus | reverse complement strand
ATAGCCATAGCCATAGACATAGACATAGACACAGACACAGACATAGACATAGCCATAGACATAGCCATAGCCATAGACATAGACACAGACGCAGCCATAAACATAGCCATGGACATGGACATGGACATGGACATGGACATAGACATAGACACAAACATAGCCATAGCC
>NW_020954551.1:800999-834791 GCF_900497805.2 Vombatus ursinus | reverse complement strand
AGACACAAACATAGCCATAGCCATAGACATGGACATGGACATGGACACGGACGTAAACACAGATACAGACACAGACATAGACCTAGACACAGATATATAAAATGCAGTTGAGGTATAATAGACTTGAGTTCAAAATTTAAGTCCTCTCTCATATATGGCTGTCCATCTTGGAATTCCCTATTCCATGGACTAACTCTGGCCTGCCAGATGTTTTTTGGCCCTCAAGTTAAGAATGGTTTTTATAGGGATACCTCATGGGCTGTAGTAAAACAGGGTGTGGGTCATATTTAGCCCACAGACCAGAGTTTGCTGAACTCTGAATTAGGAGAATGACTAAATAAATGATGGTATGTGAATGCAATGTAATATTACTGAGACCTAAGGAATGATAAAAGGGATGAATTCACAACAACTTGGAGTGGTATAGACTGGCGTAAACTGAGGCAAAGTGAGTGAGGAGAACCAGAGCTGTTTGTACAATGACCACAACTTTGAAAAGCAAAACAACTTGGAAAAATGTAACAACTCTTTCCAATGAGTCGACCAATTACAAGTCCTGAAGACTGAGGATGAATCACACTTCCCACCTCTGGGGTGGGGGGAGAAAAGTGAGGGGCGATAGGGGTAGAATGAGACAAATACTTTCAGAAATGACTGCTACAACACAGATTTGTTTTGCTTGACTATAGTTATTTGTTATAAGGCAGGGCTTTTATTTAATGGGGGTGGAGAAGGGGGAGAGTAGGGGAGCAGTGATATGAATATGAAAGAAAAGAGAACCAATGGAATATTTTATAAGAAACAAAAGTGAACAGAAAGAGTCTTCAACAAGAAGACTACGGTGTTAGGACTAGGAGCAGCACCCCCTCACCCACATTTGGTGTGGACTCAAAGTGGAATGGGCTGTCTGCCTGGGGGCTCAGAACCTTCACAGTCAGATGGCTGGCAGAGAACTTGGAGATTATCTACTTTTATTGTCTCATTTTACAGATGAGGAAAGTGAGTCTCAGAGTGTTTAGGCAACTTTCCCTAGGACATACAACAAGCTAAAGGCAGAGTGGAAACTAGAACTCAGATTTTTACCTCTCAGCATAGAGCCCAAGTTTAATGTTTTTTCTAATTTTTTTTTCTATTTTTAGGCAGTTGGGGTTAAGTGACTTGCCCAGGGTCACATAGCTAGTAAGTGTCAAGTGTTTGGTCTGAGTCCGGATTTGAACTCAGGTCCTCCTGACTCCAGGGCCAATGCTCTATCCACTGCACCACCTAGCTGCCCCATAGAGCCCAAATTTAAAATAAAATAATTATCTGGCATTTTATTGGAGCTGGGGAACTCCTGGTGAGTTCCATGCTCTCCTGCATGCTCTATAATTCATAGTCTTAGGGAATGACCTGGGGCACTGAGAGGTCAGACTTGTCCAAGGACACACAGCCAGGAACTAGCTCTGATCTTCCTGACCCCAAAGCCTACTCCCTAACCACTATTCCACGCTGCCTTTCCTTACCCTGGATTACATTTCTTTTTTTGTTTTGTTTTGTTTTGTTTTGTTTTGTTTTGTTTTGTTTTGTTTTGTTTTGTTTTGTTTTGTTTTGTTTTGTTTTGTTTTTTAGGCAATTGGGGTTAAGTGACTTGCCCAGGGTCATACAGCCAGTAAGTGTCAAGTGTTCGGTCTGAGGCCGGATTTGAACTCAGATCCTCCTGACTTCAGGGCCCGTGCTCTATCCACTGTGCCACCTCGCTTCCCCCTGGATTACATTTCTAACAGAGAGGAAGCCACCAACAAATACTGTGTGTCACCTGCTAGAGCCATGAAAACAGCTTTGCAGCTCCAGAAAAGATGTGGTCAAATTGAAAGAAAATCTAAAAAAGTCATTAGCCTATTAACCCGGCCTGCCGCTAGCTCATTCGTATGTTAGTGGGAAAACAACTGGTTTGTGCAACTGGCTCCCAGATACAGTACTGAATGAATGAATGAATGAATAAGTATTAAGCATTGTCTATGTGCCATGAACTGCACTAAGCAGTAGAGACACACATTCCAAATTGTGGACAGTCCCTGCCCTCAAAGAACTTACATTCTAAAGGAATTGAAGAGTAAACCAAAGCCTGAGGCTTCTACCCTGAGCTGAGCACAGATCCCAGGAGGTAAGCAAAAGTCATTTGAGGCTCTGCACCCTAAAGTCCTTCACTCCTAGGAGGGAGGCAGCCCCTTCCTGGAGAATTGACTTGAGCTGGAATCTTGGCTGACTGCCATTTGCTTCTTATGTGTGGGACTGTGGGCAAATCATTCCTCACCTCTGGGCCTCAGCTTCCTCATCTGTAACATGAGGGGGTTACACTAAATGGCCTCTGAGGACCATCTGACCCTTGAGCTCCGTTCCTCCCCAGCCCTGGGCACAATATGGCCCCAAATGCCTGACGCTACCACAAACATTGTCCACAGCTACCAGGCAGAAGCCGTCTCCATAACCACTTTCTTAAAGAATCTGTCAGCGCCCTTGACTTTTTTTTTCTTAAAAGAAAGTGAAATTGTTCAGTGAAAGGAATCTGGAGGAATTCCTCCTGCTTACGTTGACTTTCTCCTTTCTGTGCTAGGGGCAGGAAAGGAGACAGGGCTGGACCCCGTGGCTGCAGGATTGGCCCAATTTCCCCCACTCTTTTTTCACCTTCAGATTTCGTTAGGCCACGGGAGTAAGTTGGAGATGAAGATGGCCTTGGATGATTCTCACTTCTCCGGGGCAGCTGCCACACTGAAGACAGCAGCTACTCTTCTGAGCATTTCAGAGACACTGTACCTTACGCTGTGATCTTGGGCAGGTCATTTAATATCTAGAGGAAAAGCAGCCAGGGAAAGAAGGCCGTTGGCTCATCTCTAAAATGAGAGGAGTAGACTAAATGAGCTCTAAGTCAACAAGCATTAATTAAGCGCTTACTATATGCCAGGCACCAGGCTAAGCACTGGCAATACAAATACAAGAAAAAATAGATAATCCCTGCCCTGAAGGAGCTTACATTCTGGTGGGGAAGTCAACACATAAAGGGAGCTGAGAAGTAGGCATGTGGGGCAGGCACCCAGCTGGGTGCACAGTGACAAAATCCAGGAAGTCGGAATCAGAGCCAGGAGAGGAATGAAGGATAGCTAGGCTGGGCCATTGGGGGGTTCTAGGAGGAGCACACCAGTAGGAAAAGGGGGCTGAAAGGGCAGAAGGATGTGCCAGGGTGAGAAGTCCACAAGGACTAAGGAAGCATTCAGGGTACAAAGGAAGGTGAGGCCAAAGAGGATTGGGAGGTGAAAGGCGATGACACCAGGCAGTAAGATGGCCTGAGTAGATGGCTATAGTTCGATGTCTAGGGACAGCCAGGAGAGATAGTAGGCTAAGAAGACCTGTTTGTAATAACTCTGTCACCAATCTACGTTTAATTGGGTTGGGTCATACGACCGGAGTGATTAACTTCTCTGAAAACACTTACAGATTGGATCCTGGAGATCCAATGCATAGAGGTGCACCTGGTGTGGAGGGGCTGGTCTAGATAGGGTGAAATCGGGTTCCAACAGCAGGTGGATAGTGAGATGGCCCAGGTAGAGAGCTGGATGCCTAAATAGCTAGAGAAGATAGGACTTCATCTGTGTAGAGAGCTCATGGTGAGGAAAGTTCCTCTACCCCAATGCCAATGGACAACGGCTCTTCAACCTGCAATCTCATAGAGTTGTCCAGAGAACTAAGAGCTTCAGTGATTGGCCAGGGTCCAACAACTGGTATTCTGTGAGACACAGAATTTGAATTCAGGTCTTCCTAACTCTCCAGTCACTGCACCATTGCCTTTCACTAAATATGCCAAACCAGCAACATCCTTTTCCTTCCAAACCTCACTTCTCCTTCTGCCAGTTTCTGTTGATGGTGCTGGCATGCTCCCTGTCACCCAAGCCAGGCAAGTCCAGTCAACAAGCATTTATTAAGCCCCTATTATGCACCTTTCACAGCAAATGGAGCTTTGAACACTGTGGAAAAGTTCACTTGCCTTGGTAGTGTACTTTCCAGGGACGTACACGTTGATAATGAAGTTGACACACATTACCAGAGCTAGCTCAGTGTGGGGGGGGGCACCAAAGGAAAGGATAGGACAGAAGAGGTATGAGACTGCCCTACCAAACTGAAGGTGTAATAGAGACGTTGTGCTATTGTATGCCTATAAAAGCTAGACGGTCTACCAGCGCCATGCCAGGAAACTGAATCGCTTCCATTTGAATTGTTTTAAAAGGATTCCAAAAATCACCTGGCAAGATAAAATATCAGACACTGAGGTCCTTTCTTGAGCTGAAATGCCAAGTGCTCAAACCCTGTTGCAAAGAGTGCAACTCCAGAGATCTAGCCATGCTGTTCAAATGCCAAACATACACCTGCCTAAAAGACTATTTTACAGAAAACTCACCTAAGGCAAATGCATACATGGAGGTCAGAAGATGTTAAAGAAGGACTCAAGGTCTGTCTGAAGAACTCTGAAATCAATTGTGAGACTTGGGAAATGACAGCCCAGCATGGCATGCCCACATCAAAGAAGGCGCTGTGCTCTATGAGCAAAGCAGAACTGCAAAAACTCAAAAGAAACATGAGATGAGCAAATTCAGAGCCATCTCCATTCCATTTGTGCCCAACCTAAGGTAGAGCATTCCAAGCTTGCATTGGTCAGATGAGCCACAGTCAGACACACTGTACCTTGACCCTGATGTTAGTGATGTCATTTTGGTCCTCTTTGAGAATGAAGGACAACTATTATACACTAGGCACTGTACTTAACACTGGGGATATAAAGAGAAGCAAAACCTTCCCTGCCTTCAGGGGGCTCACAGTCTAACAGGGGAAATGACAAGCAAAGTACTCTGTGCAAACAAGAGACAGAGAGACAGAGAGACAGAGAGACAGAGAGAGAGAGAGAGAGAGAGAGAGAGAGAGAGAGAGAGAGAGAGAGAGAGTAGCATTAAGGGGAATTGGGAAAGGTTTCTTGCGAAAGGTGGGACTTCAGATTCAGGATTGAAGCTCCTGGAGAAACCAGGAAATGGAGATGAGCCAGGGAGAGAGTTCCAGGCATGGAAGGAAATTCCAGGAGCTGGACGTGGGATGCATTATGCGAGGAACAGAACTTATTCCTTGAATGAAGCATAATCTTGGAGTCATCTCTGACTCTTGCCTCTCACTCATTTCCACATCCAAACCGTTGCCAAGTCCTGCTAATTCTTTCTTCACCCTAACTGTCTCTGCCAACTCTCTCCTCTTTTCATCCCCACTGTCACAGCCCTGATTCAGATCCTCATTACCTGGTCTGCTCTCAGTAGACCTCGTAACCCTTCTCCCGACTTCTCCTCTATCCCTTTTCCAACTCTCCTTCACCAAGTTCATCTTCCAAATATCCTACTTTGGCTACACAATGTCTTTCTAGATGCCCCTATGTTGTTGGGATCGATGGTATTTTGGATTCACTTTGTATATAATACATAATGACTTATATCACCAGTGTTGTTACCATCCCTCTCCTGCCAACAGAGTGTAAGTTCCTTGAGGGCTAGAACTCTCTGTGGTGTGTGTGTGTGTGTGTGTGTGTGTGTCCCCAGGGCCTAGTGCTTTATACGCTGCAGACATTTAAATGATTAAATGACACAGTATTTGTAAAGCAGCACAGTGTCTAGCACATAGTAGGTGCTTAATAAATACCTGTTTCCTTCTCCCTTTGGTGAATGAATGGACAACATCACTCATTTGCTCAACAGCCTGCAATGGCTCCCCATTGTCTAACAAATAAAATACAGTCTTGTTAGGCTCGAATTCAAGATCGTCCACGGTCTGGCTCCAACCTGCCTTCAACCTGGGAATACACTCTTCCCACTGATTTAATTATTCTGGCTCCAGCAGAGCTGGTTGACTTATTGTTTCCTG
This sequence comes from Vombatus ursinus, assembly GCF_900497805.2. Lineage (NCBI taxonomy): Eukaryota > Metazoa > Chordata > Mammalia > Diprotodontia > Vombatidae > Vombatus > Vombatus ursinus. Next base: position 828,863 of record NW_020954551.1, on the reverse strand, counting down.
CCCTTTTCTTGCCCTCTCCCACCTCCAGGTCTTTGCTCATTCCATCACCTGTGCCTGGAATGCATTCATTACTGCCTGGTGAAAGCCTTCCTTTTCATTAAGTGCTACATGTAGCGTTACCTCCTTCCTGGAGCCTTCCCTCACACCCTCGCTGGAAGGAGTCTCCCCATCCTCTGATTTCTGGTCGCATTTGATTTCTTATTGGTACCATATTGTATTGTATTCATGTTTATATCAATTTACTTAGGTTGTGTGTGTGCGCACACACATGTGATGTCTTACAGTTTCTGCATCACTTCCTGATACACCCAAACTCACTGAATCCTCCATTAAAATATAGAAAGTTAGGGTAACCACCCAGCAGTTTAAATATGCCTGACAATACCCTGCTTCCCTAGTCCCCCACCTCTCAACTGGGAGAGGAAGGTAATAGGTTTCATCTTCTATTCTGTGCCACCTAGCTGTCCAACTAATCGTATTAGTTTACTATATTTCTATTAAAAATTAATTGAATTCCATTAAAAAAATTTATTGTGTACCTACTGTAAATTAATAGGAAGACTCATCTTCATGAGTTCAAATCTAGCCTCAGACACTTACTAGCTATGTGACCCTGGGCAAGTCACTTACCCCCACTTGCCTCAGTTTCCCCATCTATAAAATGAGAAGGAAATGGCAAACCACTCCAGTATCTTTGCTAAGAAAACCCCAAATGGGTCATGAAGAATCAGGCATGAGTGAAAATGACTGAACAACTGTATATTTGGCACCTTGCTAGCTTCTTGGAATAAAAAGAGAAAACATAACTTCTCTGACTAAAGGACTTTACATGCTATAGTTAATTTTAAATTGAATGGCCTTTTAGGTTTTTTTTTAAATTCACATTATTGTAGTCATATATGTGTGTGTGTGTGTGTGTGTGTGTGTGTGTGTGTGTGTGTGCTTCCTGGGTCTGCTTACCCCACTCTGCACCTGTTATTACAAATCTCATATTGCTCTGAATTCCTCGTATTCATCATTTCTTACAATGCAATAATATCCCATTTTACACAAAAGTCTGACTTTTACTTCTCTTCTGTCAAGCTTTTTTTCAAATTCTGTGTCTTTTTTTTGCTCCAAATCTAGCATTTCCTTTCTCCAAGCTCTTTTGGGAGAGAATCTCTATAATACATCCTAAATTGTTTCCTCTGGTGTTTGCCTTCATTAATTTTGCTTTAAGAGCTCTTACACAACCTAAGTAAATTGATATAAGCACGAATGCAATACAATATGGTACCAGTAAGAAATCAATATGGTACCAGTAAGAAATGTTACCAGAAATTTCCAAGCTAGATTTCCAAACTAATTTATTTCCTAATATCTTATTTTAGAAGTTTTATTTCTCCTCTGAACTATTCCGGAATTTCTCAGTATTGTTTCATGAACTCTGGGGAGGCTGCAAATACTTTTTTTTTTCACTGGGGATTTTTGGTTCATTCTTCTTCATATTATAATAGTTGTTCAATGTGGTGTGGCATTTTTTGAATTTTTGCTCATTTTTTTCTTCTCTTTATGAGTCTCACTTTTGGATTATTTGGTTGGGAGATAATATTATACTCAACCAGGGTGGGGGGAGGGGAGTTATTTGTTATATTGTAGCCTTTTTCTTATATTCAACAGCTTGCCTCTGGGTTGGTTCTTAATTCTTGGTTCCCTCCCTTTTTATTTGTGTGGAAGTCTTTCTCCCACATGGACCCCTGAAGCTGGGTCTCCTTGACCTCCTCAAGTTTGGGAGGGGGAGGGGAATGTAAAGGTCTAGCTAGTTCCTGGGCCACAGTAAACTCTGCGGGGAGAAGTGTGCCTGTCTACTTATTGAGGTAGTTACTTGGTAGAGTGAATAAGAGACTGTTGGAGTTGGGGTCAGAAAGACCTGAGTTCAAATGCTCCCTAAGATATCTACTAGCAACTAGTACTAGTACTCAGGACCAATCATTTAACTACTTAGCCTCAGTTTCCTCACCTGTAAAATGAGGATAATAATAGCACCTCCCTCTCAGGGTTTTTGTGAGGATCAAATGAGATGATACAAGAAAAGCAAACTTTAAAGTTTATGTAAATGATAACTCTAACTATTATCATATAGACCCGGTTTTAATTCTCTAGGTGTGGCCCATGTGACCTTCTTTTGAAATCTTTCAGTTATAGAGAGATCTATAGAAAGCAAGAATTCTACCATCTTACCAATCACAGGACTCCGTTATATTCAATTTGCTCAGCTGTTCCCTAAAAAGGGACAATCACTCGTTCACACGTTTTGATTATCACAAAAAAAGTAACTCCATGAATGTTTGGGACTAGAGAAATTTCATTCATTTGATCTTCAATATCAAGACCCAAAAGAAACATGAATAGATAAAATGGGAAATGAAAACATAGGGGATTCAATAGAACTAAACTTTTTACATGCCTCCATGGGAAGATGATACTTGTAATTCTTAAAAATTGCATCACTAATAGTATAGCTAGAAGGAATATACATAGACAGAGGGGACGGGTAGAAGGAGAATTTGAGGGAATGGCATAAAAATATTTAAGGGATGAGAAAAAGGAGTACACTGGGTGTCGAAAGAAGGGAGAGGTAGAATGGGGTAAATTATCTCACATGAAGAGGTGCGAAAAACCTATTACAGTAGAGGGAGAGATAGGAGGATGGGTTATGGGCATTGCTTGAACCTTACTCTCATCAGTATTGGCTCAAAGAGGAAATAATATATACACTCAGTTTGAATATAGAAATCTATCTTACTCCACAGGAAAGTAGGAGGGGAGGAGATTAAGTAAAAGGTGGGGGGATGGGAGGTAACTGTCAGAAGAGAGGGCAGACAAGGGAAAAAAACAAGCATTTATTAAGCGCTTACTAGGTGCAAGACACTGTGCTAAGGGTCTTACATATGTTATTTCATTATATCTTCACAACAACCCTAAGAGTGAGCTCCTAGTATATCCCCGCATTACAGATGAAGAAACAGAGACAGACAGAGACTAAGTGATTCACTTAATATCCCACAGATAATACATGTTAGGAGCTGGTTTTCAACTCGGTTACCTTCCATACCCGTATCCTTATGAACACTGACAGGGTTTCCTAACATCTTTCATTCTGTGGCATATTTAAAAGGTTTGTAATTTGTGAGATGTTCCAGGAAATATCAATGGATGAAGAGTAGTTTAGGAGGGGATAGACCTTGGAAAGGAATGAGTGGGGAAAGGATGACTTTACCCCCAGGGTACCAACATCCTCCAAATTCATCATCTGATGACCATCATTCAGGCAATGAGCCTTTCTTCACTAGATGGGTCCTCGGGTAATCAACTAGTAGTCCTCCATGCCTATAGTTGAAACTTTTCCAGTTGGCTTAGACTTCCCCTACACCAAGTATTCTGCTGGATTAGCTTCAGGGACTCAGGGTGACCTCCCCATTCTTGATGAGACATCAGACTTCTGCCTCTTAGAATCCTCGCCTTCCTCAAAGACCATCTTCTTCAAGAAGCCCTTCCTGCTCCTCAGCTACTACTGCTCTGCCCCCAAATTGTGTGGGTTTTGTTTATATTTTGAATATGTATACATATAAAATGACCAGAAAAAAAACCATTTTCAAAAACGGTAAAGAAATGTTCTAATCAACCTTTCCTCCAAAGTCATGAAACTCCATTTATAACATTCAGGGTTGTCCTATGGAATGAATTGGCCTTGGAAGTAGTGGAGGGCATGTGTACATGGGGACAATATGATAACCATTCCCTGTTATTTATGATTCCCAAGACTGCCTCCACCAGAAAGTCATCAGGAAATATGTGATAACTCGTTTTATTGATCAGGTCTATTTCAGGAAATGGTACTACTCCATTAAATAGCTATTACAAGTAAATTGTCTCTTAATTAATTCCATCCATAGAACAGGCTTTGCAATTAACACATCAACTGGGACTAGGAGTGTTTTGCAAGCACTGATCAGAATAGAATTTAAACACAACAGGGAGGTATTTCGCTGGGAAATTTCCCGGGGCTAACATTTGATGTCTTAGGTTCATGATGGATTAGCAGACATTCTTTTGCTCTGTCCCCTGAGATGACCTCATTAATGGACCACCTAAAAATTGCATAGGGATTCTGCATACCAAAAGGTCATGTGATAGCATTTTAAAGAATGTCACTTTAGTTGCCCATCCTCCTTGCATAACTTCACCCCTGAATTGCGCTTTTCCAGAACTCCTATGGGAATAAGCATCCCTATGGTTGAACTCCTGGTCTCGGCTCATATTTTCAAACCCAGGTTATTGCTTTTACAAGGCTGAAAGAAAATGAAATAAAGACTTATCTGTGCAAAAATATGCATAGCCACTTTGTTTGTAATAACTGAGGCTAAAAAAAGAGTGCAATCATTGGTGCATGATGGCTGAATAAATAGTGATATATCCATGTGATAGAATAATGTCTCATCATAAGAAATAAATAGGGAAGATCATAATGCCTTAAAAATATGTGAAGTGATGCTGAGTGAAGAGAGCAGAATCAGAACAATCTACACACCAATTCCTATGTTTAAAAATAATAATGATGCATGAATATGAGTTCATCTGGGTAGGGAACACCCAGTGTGGGTACTCCCTTTATCAAGGAAGAGTGAAAGACTTAGGAAATCTGACCTTAGAGAGTTGTTTAAGACATAGGGAAATTAGGTGACTAGAATCAAAGTTTCCTGACTCCATGCCTGACACTGTCTCCACTATGCCACATTGCCTCTGTGCAAGAAAGTAGTACTGTCCCCACTTTACAGATGAGGAAACTGAGGGTCAGGGAGGTTAAGTAGCCTGCTCAGCATCACTCAGCTAGTAAGCATTAGGGTGATATAGTGGAAAAAGCCGTGGGTCTAGTGTAAGAAGACCTGGGTTCAAATTCCTTCCTCTGATATTTACTACCTATGTGACTTGGAGAGTCATACAACCTCTCTAGAGCTCAGAGCCTTAATTGAGAAAGGGAGGGAGCTGGAGTAGATACCTTATGAAGTCCTTTTTCCTTCTAGACCCTATATGAAGTGATATTAGAACCAAGGTCATCCCACCCCCCAACCTTACTGCTCCTGGCTGCCAATAATAGCAATTAATAATAATAAAAATAATGGCAACAAAACATTTTTTAAAACACACACAGAAAATAAGAGGCTGGAAGAGGCCACAAAAGAAAAGAAGAAATAATTATTACTTTAATTTATTCAATTACAGATGACTTGAAATTTTATTCATGACTTTTAAAAATTATTCATTCATTTGGGGATTCAGTTTTGGTGGTGGTTATGAAGTTATGATTTTTAAAATTAATTTTTAAGAAAGTAATTGAAGTATCATATGGAATGATACTGTCTGCATACTCATATTCATGTATATTCTTTCTATAGCAGCTCATTTATTTGTATTTTATTTTATCTGCAAACCAGCATTAAAGAAATGCTTGCAAATTTAGATATAATGTGTCAAGTTCTAGTCAGGAGCACATTTTGAAATCAAGTGTCCCCCCCCCCCAGAGAAAAATTTGGAAGTTTTGTGAGGGAGAAAGGGGACTGGCTAACAGGGATAGAAGGCTTGATAGGCTAAACCAAGGCTTTTTTTTTTTTAAGTCCTTTTAGGACTTAATAATCAAAGTTATAGTGGAATGGATGTTTCTCATGGGCTCAGAGGAAATGTGCTCCTTCACCAGACTGGTTTCCATGGAAGATTATGATTTCCACAGTCCAATAGAAAGAAAGCTCTGCATTAGAGAGAAATTCAATTAGCCTCATGAACAGTGAATGCCCATCATCTCATCTCATTTATTAGTGTGTGTGTATTTTGTCATGCTGCTATGGAAAGTCCCATGCAAAGAATATACTACTGCAGGGAGTATAGCATTTCTGGATTCTTTTAGTGTATAAATATCTAAAAGACAATAATTTTTATCAGTAATCACTACAGGAGAATGGTTCTAAGATTTCTTCATGACTAGATTTAATCATGCTTAACTAGGGTCAGGGTACTGTTGGTAGGTTACCAAAAGGTAAGCTATTCAAATGCTGACTCAGAGCTAGGGTTAATAAGCTGATTCAGGTAGATGTGCTGTCAGGGTGATAAGTTGATTTCTGGTACTGGAAAGTTAACTATCCACACCCTATAACAACAATTAATTTTTTTTTTTTGCCTGGGGGAGGGAACAGTTGCTCCTAAGATCCATATGGTCCTTTCTTCTACTGTTTTATGGAACTTATATCAGACAAAAAATTGAGTACAATCACAATAGCTCAGAGCCCCCAGTTCAGAAAATTCCTAACATTTCTAACACTCTGCCTAAGCCTGCTACAATCATATGATAAAAAAAAAAAACTCCACTTCCAGACATTGCAAGGAGAGCATGCCAAAGGACCACCATCTTGGAGGGAGGAAGCACCTCCTCCCTCTAAGACGCTGGTGCCTTGGGATAAGGTCTCATTTGCTGAGCCTTAAATGTGAGTCTGTTTGATGTACCCCATCAGGCTGGCCCCATGAAGAGACACAGGCATGTGGAACACCCAGACCTCAATGGAAGTAATTATCCTTTCCCGTACTTCTGTGTCTAATTCCAAACTTCCTGTATGCACTAGCCAGTCACACCTTTCATCCTCCTTTACACTTAACATAGAATATGGATAAAGCCAAAAATTGTGGAGTAGATCTGATTATTAAAAGGGGTTCTGGGATTAAAATAAAGAAACCAAATCAATTTTTTCAGGTGTAAAGTCACTCATCTAGATGCTTTTGTAAGACTTTCTCCACCCTGGCTAAAGCAAAAGTGGTTGACAGACAATGAGAAAGTCCAATGGGTTCTCTGGCCTTGGGAAGACCCTAAACAAAGACCTTGCTTGAATCTTTCCCTTTGCAGCCAGCTGGGCTGAGGACAAGCAGATAGCTTTAGGACACCCAATGGTTCTTTATTTTAATTTCTCAGCTTTTGGGCATCAACAATACACAGCCTGAAGTTAAGAAATGATTTCTCATAGAAGACTGACTCTCAATTTGACTCTTTCTTTGTGGGAACTGCTTTTGGACACTGACCTCCATTGTGTAGCTTTCAATCTCCAAGGGATCTGAGATTATTTTCGATGCAGAGCCATAACTAGGAATTGTTTTTTTCTCACTTCATTCTAAACCAATTCACTGAGAGAAGCAGGGTTGAGACAGGAGACAATTAGACTGGGAAGAGGGTGGGATAGCAGTTATAACATAGAGAAGAGTCTGAAAAGTGGTCTGATCACTGAAGGTGAGGAATCTTCCCACCCCCTCAGGGTACTTTTGGTGGAGACTTGGCACATAGAAGGCATGTAATAAATGCTTATCAATTAATTAATGCATTAGAAGACTTCAAGAAGAGAAACTTGGATATGAGTTGCCACCAGGATGAAACCCATTATCCTGAATGTCAGAGCCCTTAGACCCTTCCACCTAGCCTGGTGATGTCTCTCTTTCAATCTACCTCTTCTTTCCAGAAACATCAGGATTTGGTCACTGGTCACACTAGCTATGAAAACTTAGGTTGATTTTTTAATCTAATGAATTGATTGATTGAGTAATTGATCAATTATTCCAATGCCATAATGTATGAAAGGCACAGCGAAAGAAAGAAAGATGCCAAGTTTGATAACAGCTTTTGAAAGCAGACCAAAACTTATCCTCTGATTCTCTACCAGAGAGCCAGCCCCAATAACTTCACTAGCCTAGGCTGAAGATAATCTTTCCCATTGCGCCCTTGGGTTAGAAAAATGTAAACGACATATTTTGACAAAAAAGGACAAGATATTTATTCAGGATGTGATGCCTCAATGGTAATGTTATTTTTCGATTGAAAAGACCTCCCATGAAAATTACATCTCAGCTGTTTATCTTCGTTCAAGGCAATAAATTATTCTTCCTGTAGGAGAACCCTCAAACAAGCCCCCAGTATAGGCTGCCCCATAAATATCGAGGAAGAGAAAAGGCACCCTTGCTGCTAAAACAAAATCTGGTTTCTTGGAAATATAGGACGTTTTGTTATCCCTTGCCTTATCCAAATATGACTTGGATAGAAAATCCTTCTTGGGGTGTAGAAACCACAAAAGGCTTTTGGATTGAGTACAGAGCTGTGGTCAACCCTCCGGAGATGAACAGATTCCAAGCTCCCAGGGTTTCGGCCGAGGTTGGGCTCTGAGGCAAACCCGTTCCCTTCTAGGGCCTTGTTCAGGTGATGCCAGGGCTAATGTGAAACTACACAGAAAGCCCACTCTTGGAAAGGTACTGCCGTGTCACCAGGATCTCCCGAGCTTTCAAAGACAGTCAGGGGTGTATCTCCCTCAGAATTATGCATCAGATCGTTTTATTTTAAAGAATACATCAAGAAGGACTTGTGAAAAACAGTTCACAAAAATGATCTTCACCCTGCCTTGGTTTCAGAACTATAAGGTTCAATCATCAGTAAGAAAAGGAAGACCTTTGTTTATAATATTTCTTCTAAACAGAGTTACTAACCCTGATAAAAGCCGGGAAGGTCATTGAATCAGATTCATTTGGGGACGATCAGATTAAAAATAGCCACATTCTTCTTAGATGAGCGGGTGAAACCAAGAGTTTCCTCATATTTAAAACTTGTTTCAATAAAGGCCTGATCTGATCAAAGCATCCCCTTTTCATTCTGAAATATAACAAAGTTCCTGCAGATTCTAGAGTGAGAAAATGATATCGACAGTTCCACTCCTGTTATTTCAAAATTGTTGCTTTCTCCCAGAGCAGGGCAGCTGACTAGGCCTTTCTGGAAAGCCTTGTACATTTTATCATGCCTGGGTCAGCAATATGCTCTTTGGGCCCAGAAAAATCAATGTTGAAAAATGAACATCTGGTCCCTCTGCCCCCCCCCCATTACCTCCCTCAAATAAAGCACCATTTCCTCTTTTATTTCTTTGGCTTGGATAACATTTCTAGCCTCTCGTTTGGCCTGGGCTTGTGTTTTATTATTTGGACCCAGACAATTTGGTATCGTGTCAAGTTATGAGAGACTTTTTTTTTTGTAAGAATCATTTCCTGTCGCACCTTTTTACAATCCAGGCAATGGCAAGGACAAACGTTCGGCTGAATTGGATGGATTAGTCTACCCCAGGGATGCAGGAGACTGGAATAACCCATGGAAATGGGCCACTTCTTGCCCTTTATTTTGGCTGGCAATATTGTTATCATTATTTAACTCGATTTTTAATAATATATTTTGTCTGAAATTCTACCCACCAACATATTTAATTACTGTTGTTATAGCCACCATCATCATCCCTCTCACTTACAGGTTCTTACATTTACATAGCATTTTAGGGATGAAAAACATGCGATGTATTTGACCTTCATCACAACCCTTTGAGGTTAGTGCTATCTCCATTTGCAGATGAGAAACTGAGACTCAAAGAGGTTAGCATCACACACCTAGTAAATATCAGAGTGTAGATTAGAACCTCGTCATTCTGTGATTCCAAGTCCATCAGGGTTACCATAGCCGCATGCTGCATCTCAGTTGTTGTTGTTTTAACTAGCGTGCCAATATTAAATCTTATACATGCCGTCAAATCTCAATGGAAGACAAAGAAAAGGACAAGTCATAAATAAATAGATAGACGAAGAAGCAAACACTGAATGAAAAAAAGAACGACTATATAAATGGATAAATGAATGAACGATTAAGTGAATGAATGAATGAATGAATGGAAAAATAGGTGGTGTTGAGAGCACTAGGTTTGGAGGCAGGTTCAAATCCTGGCTTTACCAACTGTGCCTGTTTTCCATTTTATAAAATGAGCAGGCTGGATCTGAAGGCTTCTGAAGTCCCTTTCAGCTCTAAATGTATGATCCCATGAATGAAACACGATGCTACGGAGGGATTGTAAATAGTTGTAGGCCTGGTCATGTGTTTCCTGGTGTTTGTTTATTGATTCACACACACACACACATCCATGAGCCATGCGTATTGACTTTAATAAAGGAGTGACCAACCTTCCTTCTGCATTTGACGTGCATCTTGTGATTGTTTATTGTTGGCTTTTTTTTTTCAACCTGGCGAGCGTCCGTGGATATATTGTTCTTCTGGCTTTCCTCGCATCCCTCTCCACAGCTTCATTTCTCTTTCTCTGTTGTTTTTAAGAATTCTTCACGTTTGGCGTTACCCACGCCATAATTAACACTCCATTATGTTCACACAAGGTCATTTATTCATCCGCATCACCATCACTGGGAACATATTTTGTTTCCTGTTCTTCATCACAGATAGTAGCACCAGAAATGTTTGTATCAAGTCAGACTTTTTTATTTCCTACGACCACGTTCTTAGAGCATGAGCCTACCTGTAGGAGCCTACTCATAGGGTAACAGAGTATGAACATTTTTATAGTTTTTATTGTATAATTCCATGCCGTGGTCCAAATTCAAAAGTCTGCCAGCAGTTGACTAGCTTGTCAGTTTTTTAAAATAATTGTCCCAACATTAAATTTTATCGTAGAATTTTTCCTAATCTGATATATATATAATATAATGTATCAGAGTTATTTTAACTTGAATTTTTCTAATTAATAACTTTTTTTTAAAAAATGGCTGCTGACTGCATTATTTCTTTTGAGAACATTTATTCATATCATTTGATCATTTATATATGTTGGAGAATAGTGATTATTCATGGATTTCAGTCATTTCCTTAATGAATTAATGTCAAACTTTTACCAGAAACATCTATTGTAAAGATTTCTGTGCATGTGCATGGGTGGACACACGCACGCACGCACACACACACACACACACATGCACACATACACACACGCACACTTTTTTTTATTCTAGAAGAATTGCTTTTAGTTGTACAAAATCATATTGTTGGGTTAATCTGTTTGAACTCTTATAAATTTCCTCTAAGTCAATCTTCCATTTTCTTCTCTTTTTCTTTTCTTTCTGGTGAGGCAATCAGGGTTAAGTGACTTGCCCAGAGTCATACAGTTAGTAAATGTCAAGTGTCTGAGGTTGGATTTGAACTTGGGTCCTCCTGACTCCAAGGCTGGAACTCTATCCACTGTGCCACTTAGCTGCCCCTTCTCCTCACTTTTAATGGCATTTTTTTTCATTTCTATCACTGATCCATTTCAACTTTGTCAGACCGTCTGGTATAGGATGCCATTTTCCACATAATTGCTATCTAGTTTCCCAACAATCTTTATCAAATAAATAAATAATTCCCCAGCAATTATTGTTGTCAAATGCCAGACTACTGGAGGTATCTCATTCTAAATTTTCTTCTTTATTACACTGACCTACTTTTCAATTTTATTGAGTTTCAAAGAATTTTCATTATTTCTCTTTTTTCATTTAAAATATTGTAATTCTAAATCTAGCCGGGTATGTGCCACTTTCTTACTTTTCTCTGCTATTCTCATTATCTTGATGTTCATATGAATTTTGGTTATCATTTTATCTAACTTTGTTAACTAATGCTATATTGATCGGCACAGAATTAAATCTATGGATTAGTACAGTCATCTTGACTCTATGGTCTATCTCAACTTACCCGCGTTCACTTAACATCACTCCAAATATTTAATTCCCTCTTGTTTTTGTAAACATTGTTCTATAGCTGTGTTTATAAAAGATCACCATGTGTCTTGAGAGGATAATTCCAAGATATTTTAAGCATTTTTGTTATTATTTTAAGTAGTATTTATCCTTCTTTGTTTTCTTTCTGCTTCTCAAAGTGATCTCCATACAAGTCGATGATTTGTGTGGTGGTTTTTTGTATTGGATTATTTTGCTAAAGCTATTTTCTCAATTTATTCATTGTTTGTTCTCTTGAGTTTTCTAATTAAACCATCACATCCAAAAAAGGGAGATATTTCAATATTTGTTTGCTGATGTTTATTCTTTCACTTCTTAATTTCTTTTCATTGTTATTATTAACATCTTTAGAACTATGTGCAATAATGATGCTAAAAATCAATTTCCTCACTTCAACCTTGTTCTTTTTGACAAAGTTTCTCTAGGATAAATAATGCTAGCTCTGGGGTTCATGTAAAAAAAATTTTTTTATCATGGTAAAGACAATTTTTCATAATACATAATGGTATGACCAACAGAGCAATGGGTTTGAAAATAATAGACTTTGGTTTTAATTCTCATTTTCCTACTAACTCCATAGCCCTGAGCAAGTCACTCCTCTTTTCTCATCTTCAGTTCCCTCATTTTAAAAATTATGGGATTGAACTAGACGACTCTGAAAGTCCCTTCTAACTTTAGGTTGTAAGATTAAATAGCACACTTTAATTTTTTTAAACAGAAATGAGGGTTGTAATGTTTTTCTCAAAGGCTTTTAAATATATACATATATATATATATACACCAGATTTATCATTTTCTCTTAATATGATTAATCATTATTTTGTACTAACCTATTCACATTTATAATGTGAATTGTTTTGCTAATATTGAACTATCCTGGCATTCCTGGTATAAATACAATTTACTTATTCTGTGTTTTCAGATATGTTCATAGTCAATCCTCAATATACCTGTGTTTAACTTTCTCAACTTCAAGCATTCCTGTGATTTTGTTAGTAACCTCATTTTCACTTTCACATTGGCAAGCGTGGGCATTTGCAGCTCTGCACAGTGGAGGAAAAAAGAATGAGAAGCGTAATGCAAGCAAGTTTGTGGAGCTGCTGGTATCCAACTAGGTGCGTCACTGGACTTGTTCACTCTACCACCATAAAGTAAAGCGCTCCCTCTGCATTTATTGCATATTTACTAGCAAATTACTAGCAAGAAAAGAAATGTTTTGCATATTACCAATTTTATTTTGTGTATTGCATTTTATGGGTTATTGCACATGATCAGAATTAATGTTTTGTTATAAAGAATTGTATGCAGAAATGTGTATTTTTAGAAGTCTGTAGCAAAAGATTACAGTTTTTTTTTGTGGTTGTGGGAACCTAACCCCCCATTTCCCATAGGTTCAATGTACCAGCATTAACTTTTTTTTTTTTTACTTTCATGCCATTTTCTAGGAACGTTATCCCACACAAGTTGAGGATTGACAGTTTTTATTAGGATTCATTAGGGAACAAACACAAAGAATCAAAAGTTAATGTTGCAATACAGTAAAGAATGAGCATGGCTCCAAAGAAGATCTATGAAGAACCATTAATCCCCTACTCCTTTGAGAAGGCTTCAGGGGTTGGAGGCTCATAGTGTAGAACACTGTACATTTTCCTGATTTTTCCAATATATTAATACATTTTGTTGATTTTTTTCCCTTCTCCTTTTCTTTTCATCAATTCTTTGATATATAGAATATATCTATGGAAGGAGGAAAGGAAAGAGATACTAGGAGAAATTTTTATAATGTAAATGCAAAATATATTAATAAAATTATTTTTAAAAATAAAAATATTCATAAGTGATATTGGTCTACTGTTTCCTTTTATTAGCATATCCTTTCTTAAGCATAAAGATTTTACATATATTTCATTTGAAAAGTTAAATAGTATGATATCATTCTTTATTTTTAAAAATAGTTTGTATATCATAGGTACTGCTAATTCTTTAAAAGTTTATTATAGTTTGCTTGTGAATTCTGCTCATGACGAGTAAATATGTATTTTTCCCATTGTTGCTTATTTATTACCTGGTCATAGGATTTAGAGTTGAAAAGGACTTCGATTTTGCACAAACAAAATCAATGTAGCCAAAATTATACAGAAAGCAAGGAACTGGGCGGGGGGGGGGTTCCTCTGATGAAGTTTCCCTGATGAAGACCTCATTTCTCAACTATATAGGGAACAGAGCCAGATTTGTAAAAATAAAAGTCATTCTCCAATTGATAAATGATCAAAGGAAATGAACATGCAGTTTTCAGAAGAAGAAATCAAAGCTATCAATAACTACCCAGTGGCAGAGCCGGATTTAAAATCTTCTTGTCCCCAATTCAGCTTTTTTCCCTTGATGTTACATCTCTTTCTGAGGTTAGTTTGCTTGAGTAATCTATTTCCTATTTTGTTGGTCTGGGTAGTGCACATTTATATCTATTTATCAACTTCATTTAAATTTTCAGTTCTCTGGCATATAATTGGGTATAATAATCTCTGATAATTGTCTGTTTCCTCTCAAACTGTCATGATTTCCTCCTTTTCATTTTGAAAATTTGGTTTCTCTATTGTTATTACATTTTTCTAAGAGTTTTTCAGTTTTATTTTGTCTTTAAGACCTTCTGCTTTATTTATTAATTTATCCTTTTAATTTTCCTTTTATTTCTTTTCCTCTAATCATTTTAATTTCCTCTTTGGATTTCTTGGATATCTAACTGTATTTTTAATAGCATGTTCAACTCAGTCTTCTCTTTAAGATAAGGATTTGAGGATTAAATTTTGCCTCTCAGAACTGCTTTATTTGGATTCCATAAATTTTATCTGTTGCATTACTGTTGCTATTATTTTCCATATGAATTTATTGTTCCTCCAATTTAATACTTGAACCCTAAGAACTATTTCATAAGCATTTTTAAATAAGAGAGAAAATGTGCTTAATAACATAAGGATAAGTAATATATCATAATTTATGGAATTCAGCTAAATCAATTCACACATGCAAATAAAGGAAAGTCAACAAAGTCTATAAGACTTTTGCCTTTTTTCACATATATAAAGTTTTCTGTGACCTAAATCATGTTTACTGTTTTTAAAGTATCATAGCAGCTAGGTAGCTCAGTGGATAGAGTACCAGGTCTGGATTCAGGAAGACTCATTTTCCTGAGTTCAAATACTCAGACACATTAGCTGTGTGACCCTGCGCAAGTCAAATTATCCCTGTTTGCTTTAGTTTCCTCATCTGTAAAATGAGCTGGAGAAAGAAATGGCAAAACACTCCAGTATCTTTGCCATGAAAGCCCCAAATGAGATCATGAAGAGTCAGGCATGACTGAAATGACTCACCAACAACTGGTTTGACTAATAAATCATTCTTGTTTAGGTATGGATTAGACCAGATAATGTGAAGCACCTTCCAGTTCAAGATTCCATAGTAACGTCCTCAAGAAAAAGCATAAGACATCAGATTTTAAAAAAATAAAAATAAAAAAATAGGATAAGACTTTTAAAGGAAGGATGGAGACAGTTATAGAAATGACCCTAGGAACAAAAGTCCAGGAAAGAGGAGAGTTAAAGGTATTGGGACAGTTGGACTTGAGTGCAATCACTCTGGGAAGAGAGCTATCCAGTCTCCACCAAGGTGATAGAAACCTGGAGCTGGGTGGGTCTAAATCAGAGGAAACTGAAGGTGAGATCCAGGTGCAAAGGTATTGCAAAGCAAGATGGCAGCAGCCACAGGGTGGGAGCTAGAGAATGTGTGTCCCTTCCTCTGGAGAAAGCCCTCCTAAGCTCTATGCTAGTAGCAACTCCCTGAAAATGTTACTCTTGCAAAATGGAACAAGAAGGAAACACCAACCTTCCTGCCCACCACCAACTGCCGAGGCTTCAAGTAAACCCATATTCACTATCTTAAAGTCTTAGGAAGATACTTCTTTGTGGTTGATTGGTTGATTTGCATATCGAAGTTTCTCCCCATAGAGCTGCTCAGGATTCTGTTGCTGAACTTTCCCTCGGGAAGGATATGCTTATTCTAGTGGATAAATAATTAGCATATGGCGACTTGTTTACCGTGATTTCTTGCACATAGAATTCCAGCTTCTGTCCTTTCTCTTGCCAGTTGAGAACACTTGTGACATTCAGATGGGCTCTTTATGATAATTGATGGGTTTTTTTCTCACTGTTTGCAAGATACTGTCTGTCATTCCAACTACACTAAGAGCCAGATCTTAGATTTACTGTCATGCCATGAGCCCATACTATATTGTTTCATTTTTCTCCCTTTTGGAGCCTCCTTTCTCTCTCTCTTTAAGCCCTTAATTCATTGTTATTCATTTTGTTGGGGCCTTGTTGTGTGCCTGTTCTCTTTTATAAGTTATTCTTCCCCCTTTTCTGTTAAGTCATTTTCTTAGGAGGGTTGGGTTTTTTTTGATTGTTACTTTTCCTGGTGGCCTTAGCACTTAGCATAGTACCTCTTACGTAGTGCTACATGCTTTACACATTGTTGACTGACTGACCAACTAACAAGATGAATGAATGAATTGATGAATGAATGAAAGCGTTACTGAAATGGGTGATGATGTTTTACCCCTTTTTGGACAAATATCAGTCAATAAACATGTATTAAGTGTCTACAATGTCCCGGCACTGTGCTAAGCCCTGGGGATAGAAATAGAGGCAAAAGACAGTCCCTGCTCTCAAGGAGCTCACAATTCAACGGGGCAGACAAGTAAGAAAATATGTACAAACAAACTATGTACAGGAAAAATGGGAAACAATTAAAAAGAGGGAAGGCACTTAAATGAAGAGCAGTTGGAAAGGCTTCCTGTAGAAAAGGAGATTTTAGTTGGGACTCAAAGGAAGCCAGGGAAGCCAGGAGGTAGAAAGAGGAGGGAAAGCATACCGGACATGGGGGACAGTCAATGCAAATGCCCAGAGCCCAGAAATGGAGTGTTGTTTAAGGAATAACAAGAAATCTGGTGTTGGACTCTGTCTAAAGAGTACATGGTGGACAATAATGTATAAGAAGACTGGAAAGGGGTGGGGGAGGGACGTCATGAAGGACTTTGAGTGCCAAACAGGATTCGTATTAGACCCTGAAGGTGATAGGGAGCCACTGGAGTTTACTGAGTGAGGGAGGAAGGTGACACGGTTGGACTTGCATGGTGGCTGAATGGGGAATGGGGAGACACTTGAGACAGGTAGACCCTACAACAGTTAAAGCATAAGGTGATGAGAGACTGCTGGAGCAGTGGCAGTGTCAGAGGAGAGAAGAGGAAGCAGATTGGAGAGATGTTACACAGGTGAAATCAGCAGCCTTGTCAACAGAAAGGATAAGTGGGGTGAGGGATAATGACGAGTCCAGGATGACTTCTAGGGTGTGAGTCTGAGGGCCTGGGAGGATGGTGATGCCCTCCACAGTAATAGGGAAGGTGGGAGGGGAGGAAGACTTAGGGAAAAAGATAACAAGTTCAGTTTTGGACGTGTTGAATTTAAAATGTCTGCGGGACAAAGAGTTTGTGATGTTTGATGGCAGTTGGCAATGTAAGACTAGATGTCAGCAGAGAGATTAGGGCAGAAGAGGCAGATCTGAGCATTATCAGCATAGAGATGCTGATTAAACCCATGGGAGGTGATGAGACCACCATGTGAAGCAGCATGGAGAGAGAAGAAAAGAGGGCCCAACGTAGAGCCCTATGGTACATCCACAGTTAGTGAACATAACCTGAATGAGGATCTAGCAAGGGAGACACCGAAGGAATGGTCAGATAGGTCAGAGGAAAACTGGAGAAAGGGTTGTTCCAAAAACCTAGAGAGAAGAGAGTGATCAAGCAGAGAGCAATCAACAATGTCAAAGGCTGCAAAGAGGTGAAGAAGAATGAAGAATGAGAAAAAGTCATTGGACAGGGCAACTAAGAGATCACTGGTCACTTTGGAGAGAACAATCAGTGGAATAGTGAGGTCAGAAGCGAGATTGTAAGAGGTTAAGGAGAGAGGGAGAGGAGAGAAAGTGGAGGCACCTAGTGTAGATGGACTTTTCTAGAGGTTTAGCTACAAAGGGCAGAAGAGATCTAGGATGGTAGTGGGGAGGAGAGGGTTACGGAGGGGGAGGATATGGGCATGTTTGTAACCAGTAGGGATTGCACCAGTAGAGAGGGAGAGACTGAAAATAAGTGACAAAATGGGGTGGCAGAGGGGGCGATCTGTTGGAGGAGATGGGATGGAATGGAATTGCTTGAGCAGGTACAGGGGTTAGCCTTGGTTAGGAGTAAGGCTATTGCATCATGTGAGATGGATAAAGGGGGAAATCTTGTATATACCAGCAGTGATGAGACAGGTCACCTTTTCTCCTGGAAAATACAGAACAACAGGTGTGTGAACGAACCTGGACAACTCCATAAATCCATCAACATTTATTAAGCTCCTACTATGTGCCAGGCTCTCCACACACCACTCACTCCTCGCTTAAACATACCCTATGCTCTTATGCTTTAGTCAAAATGAACTTGCTAGAGGCAGCTAGGTGGCACAGTGGATAGAGTACTGGCCCTGGAGTCAGGAGGACCTGAGTTCAAATCCTGCCTCAGACACATAACACTCACTAGCTGTGTGACTCTGGGCAAGTCACTTCACCCCAATTGCCTCACCAAAAAATAAAAAATAAAACAAAAACAAAATGAACTTGCTACAGTTCCTTGCCTCCTCTCCCACCCCAAATTCCTCATGATTTCCTGCCTTGTACCTTGGATAATTCCTTGGAAGGTCTCTGAACTTGGGACAAATTCTTTTTGGAGCTAAGTCACAGTCCAAGGGGTAGCCACAGAACCACTTCTTTGCATGGCCAAGCTAGCCTAGAGATAAAGGAAGTCAAGGCTGAGAAAGGTAACAAGCATTTATTTAGAGTCAGGTGCTGGGCTAAGCATTTTACAAATATTACCACATTCGATCCTCACAACAACCCTGGAAGGTAGTTGCTGTTATTATTCCCATTTTACAGATGAGGAAACAGAGATAAACAGAGTTTTTAGGTGACTTGCTCAGGGTCACACAACTAGTAAGTATCTGAGGCTGGATCTGAACTTAGGTCTTCCTGACTCTAGGCCCAGTTCTCTATCCACTGTGCCACCTAGCTGCCTAAGAACTGAAATTCAGAGGCAAAATGTTTGAAGGGGATAGGAGTTTAGGTAGAGAATTCAGTGAGCCAGATATAGAGCTTGCCAGGGAAAGAGGGAGAATGACCATAGATGGTCCATGGATAACTGGATCTGGACATGATGGGGTGAAGTGCAAAGGATGGGGTGGCTGCTGAGCGATGGCAGTGGGGAGCAAGGAGCTTGCCAACTCTTTATCCTGGCCCTATGCATCTCAGGGTATGTTTTGGAGAGGTAAAACAAGGGAGGTCCTCAGGTGGCTTTTTTAAAAAAATGTATATTTTATATGTTAATGATATGTTAAAATAATTTTTTAAAATTTGGTTTCTTTTTTAAATTTTGAGTTCCAAATTCTATCCCTCATTTACATACCTCCCCCCTTCCTAAGATGGTTAGCAATCATCTATAGGTTATATATGTGCAATCATGTAAAACATTTCCATATTAGTCATGTTGTGCAAGAAGATGAATAAAAGACAAAGAATAAAAGAAAGTGAAAAATATCACGCTTCAATCTTTATTCAAACAATATCAGTTCTTTCTCTGGAGGCAGATAGTATGCTTCATCATTAGTCTTTTGGGATTGTCTTGGATCATTTTTTTGTTGAGAAGACCTAAGTCATTCACAGTTCTTCAATGAACAATATTGCTGTCATTGTGTATAACATTCTCCTGGTTCTGCTCACTTCACTACGCATCAGTTCATGTAAGTCTTTTCAGGTTTTTCTGAAATCATCATGCTTGTCATTTCTTATAGCACAATAATATTCAATCACAATCATATACCACAACTTGTTTAGCCATGCTTCAATTGATGGGCATCCCTTCAATTTCCAATTCTTAGCCACCTCAAAAAGAGATGTTATAAATATTTTTGTACAAATAAGTCCTTTTCCCTTTTTTAATGTCTTTCTTCAGATGTCTTTAAGAGAAAGCTAGTAAGGCAGTAGAAATGTGAGAGGGAGAGATCTAGGGTGAAGGAGATTTGTGCATGTGAGTGTTACAAAGTACACTTTTATTGAGATCTTTGATGTTTCCATCATACACATTTCCCAATATATTCCTCCACTGATCCCTCCTGGAGAGCCACCCTTTATAACAAAGAATAAAAAAGAGAAAACACATTAGTTTAAACAAAATTAAGCAACATCTTGAAATAAATCTCTTGTATGCCATGTTCCACCATGATAGCCCCTCCCTTCTTTAAACAAAGGGAGGGGAGAGGGGAGTTTGTTGACGATAGAGCAGTGGTCCAGATGCCACAGGAGAGAGGACTGGAGGGAGGGAGAGGGGGCCAAGGAGGCAAAGGATGAGAGTGCGGGGAACAGTGGCAGGGTGTCTAGTGGGACAAAGGCAGGGAACCATCCCTTCCTCCTCTTCCCCAGGGTTCTTCCCTCCCTTCACCTCTACTGGGGCCTGCCCTACCTCACCTCCCTGCCTCCACACACACACACACACACACACACACACACACACACACTCACACACACACACACACACTCACACACACACACACACACGTAGGAGCTCAGGCTGATGGGGTAGCATATGGAAAGGTGGTGGCCCATCCTTCCATCCTCCCTGCATCTACCACCTGAAATCCTGTCCCACTCCTTCAAAATCTGCCTTCTACCAAGACCTCCATGCAGTGCCAAGAGCTGGAGGCCTTAGAAGTAGGTTCCCACCTTTCATGGGAGGAAACAGGGCACCCCAGATATCCACACCTGGGAAACAGCTCCAGATGCCTTCTCCCAGGGATGGCTCTTATAAACTCTCGTTGAATTTAAATGGGAGCTGACAGTGTTGTTATGAACCACTACTCCCCAGCGTATTTCCTTACAATTTCTTATTAATTTCCTGAAGGCAAAACAATCAAAGCAAAGAGCCCTTCTTGGTAGAGGACACGCTGGCTCTTCCTACATAACACATCCACCCAGGCAGAGCTGTCTGCTAAAGATCCTTTAGCCATATGAAAAATGCATATTCTGATCCTATCAAGCAGCAAGAATTTATTAACACCTCCTATGTGCCAGGCGTTCTGCTATCTGCTGAGGTCACAAAGACAAAAATGAAGTGTTTCCTGTCCTCAGAAAGCTTACATTCTATTCTACTGGGGGAGACCAATGTCCACATATAACAATTGATCATAAGAAGAACTGGGTCTGTGATTTACTTGATAAAGGGACCTCCCAGACTAGGACATTCCCTTTACCAACACAAAGAAACAGTACATCTTGGACCTGCTTCTTTGGATTTATATAGTCTTAGGTAACCTGCACTCCCCACACACACTCCATCCCCCTCTCCTCAAATTCTTCATTCCCTTTAAGGCTCAGCTCAAGCACCATCTTCTACCCAAATCCGTTCCTGATCCCTCCAGCTACTAGTGCCTTCCTTCCTTCTTCCCAGAATCACCCCTCTATTTTATACATCTAAATATGCATGAAAGGCAGCGTGGCATATTGGCTAGAGCTGGCCTTGGAGGCAGAAAAGACTAAATTGAAGTTCTAACTTTGACATGTGACCCTAGATAAGTCATCTAATCTCTCAAGGCTGTAGATACAATGCTAAGACAGAGAAGGTACCTACATTGGTGGAGGCACTGTCCTCATCTAGGAGTTCCCTTTAAGGAAATTTACTGAGGGTGTGCCTCCCTAGACAGCCCCTTCCATTTTGAGAAGGTTCTCATTGGTCAACAGTTATATCTGACGTCAAGACAAACAGACTCTGGAGCTCCCCATCCTTCCACCACTCCCAAGTGTGCCCCAGATTAACAGGGAATTGGAAAACATTTAACAAAATAAATAAAACTACCAAAGAACATAGAAACATAGGTACTTAGAAACAGTTACGTCAGCCCTCTTCCCCCTTGAGCTTTGTCTTCTCCATTCCTTCACATAGAATGGACTCCAGTCCATTCACCAAGCTAGGTGTCCTCCTCTGGGGGCCGTCTCCAGTCGTCCTGATCTATATCTCACCACTAGACCTAGATGGCTCAGAAAGAGGGAGTGAGGGTAGTGACCTTGCACAGCCCTGCCTCACTTTAATCCAAATCACTTCCATGTCATGGTGTCACCTCCCTGTTGTCATGGTTCTCTTTGATGAAGGACAAACAACAGCAATGAGAAGCATGTCCTCCTCTAGTCAATTTAAGTCAATTAACATTTATTAATCACCTACTTTGTGTCAGGCACTGTGCTAAGCACTGGGGATACAAAGAAAGGCAAAAAAAATTATTTCCCGTCCTCAAGCAAATCCCAGTCTAAATGGGCCAGACAACATGCAAACAACCATGTACAAACAAGAGAGAGGCAGGAAACATGAAGATCACTTTAGAGGGAAGATACTGGCCTTCAGGGAGAGCTAAGCTCTCCCAAGGTATCAATATCCTTCCTAAAATGTCAGCCTCCTCTCACTGACGTGGCCTGAGCAGAGAGGAGTGGAACAGGACTACTGCTTCCTTTGTCCAAACACCATCCATGTCTCTCTTCATACAGCCAAGACGACATTGACCTTGACTATCCTGTAGCTAGGTGGCATAGTGGATAGAGCACTGGACCTGGAGTCAGGAAGATTTGAGTTCAAATTCAGCCTCAGACACTTACTAGCTGTGTGACTCCAGGCTAGTCATTTAATTGTGTTTGCCTCCGTTTCCTCACCTGTAAAATCAGCTGGAGAAGGAAATGACAAACCACTTTGCCAAGAAAACCTCAAATGGGAGCATGAAGAGTTAGATACAACTGAAACAACTCAACAACAGCACACATGTGTACTGGCCCTTCTGTTATATATTAAGCTCTGTGAGGGCAGGGGCTGCTTCTTTGGAGAGGTGCTGATCAAATATTTGTTGATTGATTGACTTCCCATCCACCACTCCCCCTACCCCAGTGGGTGCCTAGAGAGGTCTAGATATTTTTGTCTCCAAGATTAGTTAACAATTCTGGGAGAGATTACTTCCCCTCACTCCTCGAGAAAAACAAGAAGAAACTACATGTCCTCATTGTTTTTGAAGAGCGATATTGATGGCCTAATGTTAATCGTGCTGTCAAATAAGGCAACCAGTTTACTCCTCTGGGAAGATGATTCCCCCTGGAGTTATTGTAGACCATCAGGGTCAAATCATATGGAAAAAGGGGCCACCAAAAGGTGCTTAAGGACCCTGTGACTGCCCTTTGACTTAGCAAACCCCATATTTACATTGACATTGACATTATTTATGTTCATTTGTAGTTTTATTTATTTTGTTAAAGGTTTCCCAATTCCCTGTTAATCTGGGGCACACTTGGAAGCATCACTACCCAACATGGCCTGAGGGCCTGTGTTCAACATCTCTGCTAGAGACTATGGACTAGTGTGGGGAAGGGTACGAAGCTCTCATGTTTCCCACATTCAAGTCCTAAGTGTTTAGATTTTTAAATGACACCCCTATAAATTTTCTTCCACATGTAGGAGCAAAGTGCAGGATTTAGAAACAGAGGAACTGGGTTCAAATTCTGACTTTGCCTTTCATTGGCTGTACGATTTTGGACAATTCACTTAATTTTCTTCTGTTTTCCTTTCCATAAGAATGAGGAGGTTGGAGTCAATGACTTCTATTAAGGGCATTTTTAACTCTAAATCTATGACCCCAATCTACCAAAAACATCTCCTAAACTAGTCTTCTACAAACACAAAATAATATTTGTATGGTACTCAGAACATAGTAGGTGCTACCTAAATGTTTATTACCTTTTCCCTTCCCTTCCCATTTAGGCTTTTTTGTTCTGATCATTTATACGTTTCTTCACTCAACTTCCTTGATATCTGGCTTCCTTCCCAAATGTTACAAGCTAGCATTTTCTTTCACTAGCTTTGAAAACAAAGGACAAAGAACAAGAAGAAGCCAGAATGTGCTGTGTACCTGTTCACATCTCCTCACAGGACCTCCCTTAATTTCTCAAATCAGACTTTGGTTCCTAGGTCAAATCCCACGTGAAGTCCCCTGTCAAATCAGACCTGGGTCCCAGAGAATCTTAGTAGTGGGTAGAAGCCAGAACCCAGGTCAATATTAAATCCCTGTGAGACCCTGGTCAGTCGGTCAGTCGATCAGTCAGCCAGCATCGACTCAGGGTAGTGCCTGGGACATGCTGCTAGTTGACTGACTGACCTCAGTCAAGCTGGAGCCTCTAGGCAGGGATACTGGACAACTAGAGCAGATGGATGAAGTTTTATACAGATGAGTAACTAAAAGGTAATTTGAGAAGGCCTATAGTCTTAATGAGGAGTGAGGGGTCATGAAGTACTCTGCCAATGAGGTAGCCCCAGAGCTGAGCCTCAAAGGAGGCCAAGGGGTCTAGGAGGCAGAGGTGAAGACGGAGAGGATCTCAGGCACGGAACACGGAGGCACAGAGAATTCTGGGCTGGGAAACAGCTGGACTGACAGTTCTACTGGCAGAAAGAGTGAAAAAGAGGGAATAATGGGAAATATTTGTCGAGGTTGGTTGTGTTTTTGTCCGAGAGTGAGAGAGAAAGAGAGATAGAGAGAGAGTGTGTGTGTGTGTAATGGATTCCTTAGATGGTCTGGTGAAGCCTATAGACATCCCTTCTCAGAATAATATTCTTAAGTGCATAAAGGTATGGGATTGTAAAAGAAACTAATTATATTCAAATACAGCTATTAAAATATTTTTTTAAACAAATACATTGACTTCAGGTTAAGAACCCCTGTCCTAGAAGAAATGGGGAACTATTGGAGATTTTTGAGCAGGGCAGTGACGTGGTCAGACCTTTGTGTTATCTCATTTTAACCTCAGAACTCTAAAAGAGAGGTGCTGTTATTACCCCCATTTTTTCAGTTTCAGTCATTTTCAGTTGTGTCCAATTCTTTGTGACCCTATTTGGGGTTTCCTTGGCAAAGATACTGGAGTGGTTTGCCATTGACTTCTCCAACTCACTTTACAGATGAGGAAACTGAGGTCAACAGGGTTAAGTGACTTGCCCAAGGTCACTAGTAAGTGTCTGCGGTGGGAGTTGATCCCCATTTTACATATTGAGGTACAGAGAGTGATTTGCCCAGGATCATGCGGCTAGGAAGTCCAAATTCGAACTCGGGACTTTCTGACTCTTAAGTTTTGATGCTCTGTCTACTGTATCAGTTAGCTGCCCTGAAAAGGGAATGGGAAATTAGGAACTGGAGGAAATGAGTGTAGACTAGTCTTCCTGCCTCAAGACTCTCCTCTCTCCAGTCTATCCTCCATGAAGATGCCAGAATGATTTTCCTAAAGCTCACATTTAGCCTCTGCTCAATAAACTCCAGTGGCTCATCGTTATCCTTAGGATCAGAAAGAAAGAGTCTTTGACGTTTAAAGCCTTTCACAACCCAGCTCCAATCCACATCTGTCCAAGCTGTCCTGCTTCTTGTTCTTTGCTCATGACAAGAAATCTCCTCCCTCCGTGCCTTTTCACAGGCTGTTCCACCTTTCCTGGAATGCCCACCTTTCTCACCTTTGCATCTTGGAATCCTTGGCTCCCTTCAAAGCTCCACGTAGACTCTGCCCTTAAATGAAGCCTTTCCAGATCTCACCAACCTCCCCCATCTACAACCCCCAGTTGCTAGTTCCTGCCTCCCTCTAATTATTCTGTATTTCCATATTTTCTATGTACTTATAAAAGTGGTGGAAACATTTTCAAAACCTTTTCAGTTTCTCTAGAAGTATGAATAAGCATTTCTATGGTCTAAAAACCCTTTCCAGACTTGTCCCTTTGGGAAAGTGGGTAGAACAAAAGTTAGGTCCTTCCTCAGGAAATGTATGAAGGAAAGAAGCAAAAGTTATCTTTTGGGTGGTGAAGATAATTCCCTTCTCCCCCAGGGAAGTGATTGGGCTATTGACCGTCTGAGAGCCCTCTCCCCTTCCCTGCCCCCCAAGCAAAGGCATGGTGCTATGCATGACTCACCCTTCTCCATACAGAAGGGATTGCAATAATGAGGATCTCAGGGAGTGGCCCCTTTCCATCCCATAGGGGAGCAGCCAAGGAAGACTTCTATTGGAAGACTAAGACACTCACGTCCAAGTAGAATGCAAACCTGAAACTGTATTTTAACATATGGTGGCATTTTCCTTATTCAAGATCCCTGCGAATGTGACCTCATTATCTTGGGGTAGAGAGACACGTCCAAGAGAACATGCCAGTTTGGAATTTCCCTCTCAAGGCTAGAAATGTGTGTATTTTGAAAAAGGTTAAAGTAAATGAAATTATTTCTGACAGACTTGTGCCTAAAATGCAGAATACTTTATTAATACATAGTGCATAATGTTTCCATGCACATGTGACCATGCACATCATTGTTTCCATTATAGAATGTGAGCTCCTTGAAGTATTTCATTTTGTCTTCATATCCTCAGAGCTTAGAATAGGTCCTGGCACATAGTAGGACCTAAAAAATGCTTGTGATTAATTAATTTGATTGATTGGTTGCTAACTCTTTCCAGATTCTCTTATTCTAAGTGTAGGTATGCCCGAGGGTAGACAACTTTCTTCAGGCTCTTGACGCTAAGCTTCCCTCCTTCTTTCCTCCATTGATGCCTATTGCTAACCAAATCCTAAAGTAAAATCCCTGCCTCTATTTACAACCTGTATCCCCTCTTCCCATCATTCCAAACATTATCCATAGCACAGGCAGAGCTGACCTTAGCTCACGGTGCAAGTGAAGTCAACTGGCATTTGTTAAATGCTTATTGTAAGCCAGACATTGCACTAAGCACAGGATACGGATAGGAATCCAGGCAAAAACAAAAAGCATTCTCTGCTCTCAGGGAGCTTATATTCTACACTTATCCTTTCCACATCATGGAGGTTAGGGGAACAGTGCTTCCTTGATCTGGAAAATCCAAGTAAAATTTTTTGACTCTCCCTTCATACCAGAGAAGAAGTCTGAATTATTGTGGTATTAAAATATAAAAGAAGTTGATGTTATACAATATTATACATATATTTTATACATTTCTGAGTTTCTAAACTTCTGTGTCATCTATTGGCCTTCACATCAACTGAAGCTTCTGCATAACTCCAAAAAAATTCCCATTTAATTTTTTATGCCAACCTGAGATATATTGAAACCTCAGTGGGGAAGGTCACGATGTGGATGAGATAACTGTAATGGAAAAGACAACATGCAAACAGCTGGGCAGACAAAGAATATACACAAGGCAGTCTAAGAAGGGAAGTCATTAGTGGCTGTGGGTAGGAGTTACTGAGTTTGAGTTAGCTTCAATAACCAAAAGGAGGAAGAGGTGAAGGCAGCGGCTTTATCTGCAATTTGGTAAAGTGAAGGGAAAATGTCAAAGTAAATAAATAGCAAAAAGAACCATCAGAGCAGACTAACATAAAGGGATACAGTCATGGTAACTCAATAGTGGGAGAAACTTTCTATGAGCATAAACAGATACAAGCAATAAGCTTTTTCTCAGCTGCCATCATACCAGGTTTCTTGGAGACAGGTTACAGTCCATTGGGATTCACCTAAAAGGGTGGCAATCCTCAGGTTAGGACAGGTTTACACAGCTAGACCTGAGAAAACTCTACTATCAGACTTCTGGACACAGCTAAAGACTGGCCAGATTTATCCAATGTTGCTTCACATCTTGGCGAACATTTAATATACAACAAACAGAGCCAAGGCTGACTTTGAAATGCATGAGCTGTATAATCCAACCTCTCAGCTATTATATTTCCAGTCATTGTGCAGAAATGGAGCTGTCGTGACCAGAGAAAGAACCAAGGACCATTGACAGACACATCTTCTTTTATTTAAAAGAAAGTTGTAGGTTTGTTTATGCTTCAAGTCAACTGTAGATATCCATGGGTCATGATTAAGCTCTAGGGCCCACCTTCACACCCACCATCCTTATGCTGTATACAGTGTGTAGCTCTGGCGGGGTCTGCATTTACAAAAAGAAAATGGCAGCTCTGTGGACTATGTGGACTAACTATGGAGCAAAAGCGCTGATACAAAAGGATGTGTGTGTGTGTGTGTGTGTGTGTGTGTGTGTGTGTGTGTGTGTGTG
>NW_020954551.1:756221-800989 GCF_900497805.2 Vombatus ursinus | reverse complement strand
GTGTGTGTGTGTGTGTGTGTGTGTGTGTGTGTGTGTGTGTGTGTGTGAGCTTCTTGGCTGGCTGGGCCTGGTGAACTTGAGAGGAGGAGAGGGAGTCCAGAGTTCTGCTTGTGGGAGGAGACAGCTCCATGATGTATGGTGGAACTTTCCTTTCTAACCCCCGGGGGTCACTGAGACTCCCCAGCCTCATCATTTGTGCTTAATTTTTGTAGAGTTGGCTTCAGTTTGCTGGCCCCTTCCTGCCTTTACAGGCTTCTTAGACTTTACTTCCATCCCCATTCTCCAGCCACACTGGCCCTTCTGTTTTTATTCCCATCTTATAGATGAGACAATGGAGGCTTTAGTGACTTGCCTAAGATCATGAAATTAGTAAGCATGGAGGTAGGGGTTGGTTTAAACCCAGCTCCCTTCTGAATTCAAGGTGTTTGTTTTTCCCACTACCTACACCATGCTGTCTGTCACAGGAAAGGACTCCAAATGTTTGACTTGTATCTTCTCAGTAAATCACATTTTCCAAGTTAGAAAAGATATGAGCCTTCATCTAGACCAGCCTACCCAGCAAGAAGAACCCTTTATATAAGACACCTGAGAGATGAGCAGCCTTCCTCAGCCCCAAATCTCCCTGGGGTGGGGAACCCTATTGTATCCAGAGATAGCCTAGGGCAGCTCTCATTTTGAGGAAGGGTTTCCCAGCCTAAACTTCTCTGCATTCTTCCAGTTCCCTCATCTGGGCTCAAAGGGAGCAATGCTGATCCTCCTTCCATACGATGGCCCTTGACAACAACTAATCTGTCTAAGTCCCAAGCTAAATACCCCCACGTCCTTCAAACAGTGACAGTGACGCTACCTGCTGAGAGGTACAGTAGGGGCTTTAGGAGAACGGGAAAGCTTGGAATAACCTCTTTGAAGACTGAGACTGAGAGCCAATCTGGGAAAGCTAAAAGACATCCAGAAAGAAGAGAAGGCAAGTTTAGAGGATAATCCAGCATCCAAGGTTGACTGGACTTGTACAAACCAGTAAAGAATTCAAGGCTAGAGGCTAGTATGTATTGAACTGTTTGATTATAGGGTCAAGTCTATGAACAAGGGAGAGAGAAGGTATAGACAGAGCAGGGGAGGAGGCACTGGGAAAACTAGGCCTGGCCAAAGGCTGCAGGCTAGAATCAGGATTACAGACTTGGCACTGGAACAGATTTGAGAAGTCATAGGGTCCAGTCCCCTCACTTTACAGAGGTGGAAACTGAGGCACAAAGAAATGAAGTGACTTTCTCAGGGTCACCCACCTGTAAGAGATAGATTTGAACCCAGGTCTTCCTGACTCCTTACAGCACCCCATGTAATATGCCACATTGCCTGTTTTGGGGAGTAAGGAAGAGGAAAAGAGTATTTATTACAATATTTATTATCATAAAATTTATTATTACTATTACAAAAAGATATAGAGCATGACCTTGGTTTAAATCCCAACCTGGACAGAATTTGAAGGAAAATGGTTACCATGTGTGAGTTGTTTGATAGAGGGAGGCAGAGTGCTGGAACTCTCGGGCCAGGGCAGTCTGCAGAGCAAAAGACCCAACCACAATTGGCCCAGTGTGTGAGCCTTCTGTGTTTGAACATGCGAAAGAAACCAGGCCCTGTCAGGGGCCTTCTAATGACCCAGTGGCTCCACGAGGTCGCCCACTGTCAACTCAACATTCCCCCATAATAGGGTGGTCCATACCTATCCGACATCTCTTGGTAGGAGCGGCCCTTATTAGATGGCAGGGGAAACAATTAGTCAATTCCCTGTGTTTTTGTAACTAGAAGGAGTGAGAAGCACACAGAGTATGTCCTTTATGTGGGTGCTGGCCCTGTTTCAGGCTTGAACTGTCAAAGGGAGAGCTTGGGCTGGGCGGCTGTATCCTCTGTGATTCCAAGTACTCACCAAACTTGTCTTGGCATGGATCGGCTCCTGTTACACTCTCAGGTCTTCTCAGTGTCAGTTTGGGCACCCAGCCATAAGCAAAAGGTTAAATGCGAAAGAAAAGGAAACTGGTGTGTCTGGGGCTCCCCCCCTCCTCAGCCCTCACTGTACTCCCAGTTCCTCAATGAGATCAAAAGTTATGAAGAGCTAGGATTTATTTAGAAGGCAGTTATCTTCAGGGTGGAAAGACGGTGCTGGTAGGGATCTGACTCAAATC
This sequence comes from Vombatus ursinus, assembly GCF_900497805.2. Classification (NCBI taxonomy): domain Eukaryota; kingdom Metazoa; phylum Chordata; class Mammalia; order Diprotodontia; family Vombatidae; genus Vombatus; species Vombatus ursinus. The sequence continues at coordinate 798,809 of NW_020954551.1, read as the reverse complement.
CTACTTACTAGAAAATCTCCAAGAAGGAGACTGGCCAGGTGAGGAGCATCTTCTGGGTCTCTTATCTGGAGAGGGACATCTTGGCTGTTGAGATTATATTTCTGAAGACCAGTTCTGTGTGACTTCAGATGCTGGTGTTACAAAGAGCTAGACCTTGGAGAAGAGGAAGACACAGAGATGGCGCCCTTTGTGGATAATTTCCTAGATCTAGCTTCAACCCTAATCAGTTTCCATATCTTAAGTATGTGCCAACTGCCCAGGCAAGTCTCTTATCCCTTCCATGCCCTCTAGGTATTTCCCTAATACCATCAGGTACAAAGTGCTGGTTGAGATTGGTAGAGGAAATCCCTAAAAGAATTCCTTTCCCCAGTGAAATCAGAGGTCCAGTTGTTCTCCCCACCAAAAAGAAAAGAAAAGAAAAGTGCCCATTTCAGGGATGAGTTTTGGGGATACACACACACACACACACACACACACACACACACACACACACCAATGAAAAAAGTCTGGCTGGATCACTTCCTAAAATAAACTGTATTCCCAGAAGAATCCTAAGGGAGTCCTAAGGACTCCTAGAGTCCCAGAGTACTATCTCAAGTGAGTTAGAGAGCAGATCGAGTTTTAAGCTTGAAGTTAGGAAGACGTAGATTCAGATCCCGCCTTTGACATTAGCTGTGTGATTCTGAGTAACTCACATCATGTCTCTGTGCCTCTTTTCTTATGAAAGGCCTGGATTTTATTCCTACTCTAAATCTATGATCTCAGGATCCCATAATGCCTCAGTGTCTTTGTCTGTAAAATGGGGATGATAATATACCTGTAGTCCCTACTTCACAGGGTGATAAAGTTCAAATGAGATCACGCAGGGATGGCATTTTTCTTATCTTAAAACCTTACGGTATTTGTAATCGATCACTGGGCAAAATTACTTTGTTTTTCTGGGCTTCCGTTTCCCGATCTGTAAAATGAGGGAATTGAACTAGAAGATGCAGAAGGCTGCTTCCAGCCACAACTCTATGATAATGTGATACAAAAAGGGGGGCAGCTAACTCAACTCCCCATTTCCTTCCCTATCGCTGCTGTCGGAGGCTTGGAGGATGACTTTACCAGGTGTTACATATTAAAGGGTGCAAACAGGTGAGGCAATTCCCAGGCAGAGGAAGTCTTTAAATGGAACGCAACAGGTCTCCAACCCTAGAATGTATCCGAAAAACAGGAAAAGCATTCCTTTTTGTAAAAAGCTCTGGAGCCAAAAACCTCTCTACATAGCCAGAGATCTGGGGGGAATTGGGCTTAAAGGCCCGGTTTCACTTGGGGAAACACTTGGGACAGCATTTACCGCCACGTTCATAAAAATTAAACGTGAAAGCGGGTCCGATTTATGTGGAAAATTGTTACCAAATCCTTCCCCGAGCAGGAAATGCACTGATCCGGGCTTGGGAATGGAGGAAAGGTGATCTCTTTGCTCTCTCCCATTGGGGACCCACGGCTCTTTCTCCCCAAAACTAGGTCACAAGGAGATTAATTGTTTGGGGAAGAAGGGAGGGAAATATTATTCTTTCTCAATCTGAGACCCCCTCAACAGCAGCCAGAAGGCGATGATTTACAGGGGCCTCAGAGTAACATCAGGAAGGGGAGGTGTTGAGATGGCCCAGTCATCCACCAAGGGATGAAACTCAACCAAGGCCACACCTTCTGGAGCAATGACCGAGGTAATCGGCCTTGCGGGGAGGGGCAGTCGCAGAAGAAGGGTCTCGACCTGGGGGAAGAGGACCAGGCATCCTCAAGACTTGTGAAGCATGACAGAGCAGATCATAGACTGACAACTGGAAGGAACCTTGTAGCTTTTTACAGTTGAGGAAACTGAGGCAGATGGCCATTAAGGGTCTTGCCCAGGATCCCATAGCTAGTAAGTATCAGAGGCAGGATTTGAACTCTGGTCTTTCTAACTTCAAGCCCAACACTCTATCAATGATGCCATTTAGATAGAACTAGGGCCTGTTTCAAATCCAAACTTTTACTAGCTTTGTGGCCTTTGTACAGCCTTTCAGAGCCTCGATCTTCTTATCTGTAAAATGGTGATAACAAGAGCATCTACCTCATAGTGTTATTGTGATGATCCACTATGATACATATGTAAAAGAGCTTTCCTAAAATTAAAGTTCTATATAAATGAGTTATTATTAATTATTATTATTATCATTATCCATTTTTGATGATGGCAGCACTTTTAAGAGCCTTCTCCTAGACTATCACAGCTCCGTAACTTTACTGGTGTGGATTCTCCGTTCACTGATGTTTTCTCCACCCCCACCTCCCAGAGTCTTAGTAGCTAGTATTCTTCCCCTTCTATGCCTTAATAGCTAGTTTTCCTCACTTACTATGGCCAAAACTCAAATGATAACCTCATGGCCACTTGTGATAAGCCTCTCTGAATTTAACCAGGATGGCCTTTGGGCGACATACCCACCCCATCTGTCATTGAGCCTGTTCTTAAAATTTTTACCTTCTTGGAAAAACCCATAGTAGCTTGTGTTCTACTAACTATAGACTATTCTCTTATGATAAGAAGTGTCCTCATTGGAAATTGTTATTTCCAATGCAATTTTAGACCCAATTAAAAAAAAAAGTAAAACAATTGTTTCCCATTACCCAATGTGATTTGACTGACTTGGCCAGATCAGTGTGACAAGAGAAAAACCAATAACAACTACTGGATTTGAAGTGAGAGAAGTGAGTTCACATTCCAGCGACGCTACTTAGATTAGCTTTGGTGTATGTGGCCAAGTCACTTCTCTCTGGACCTCAATTTCCTCATCTATGAGAAGGGGACTTTGGGCTCGATACCCTCTAAGGTCTCCCAAAAGCCCAACTCCTTTTCTTGCCTTTCCCAAAACCATTTGTTGAATAAATACTTGACATAGGACTTTGTTAGTCCAAGGAACTCCAATGAGAAGCTGATGATTTGTCCTCACTCATCAATTCCTCACCACCCCAACCCCTCTTCTATTTTTATCTCATTCTTTTTTTAGTCTCTTGCTTTATTTTGCCAGGTGTTCTTTTTTAAAATATATTTTTTATTTATTTCGTTATTTCATTTCATTAAATATTTGACACTTTTTAAAAATTTAAAATTTTGTTTAATTCTGAGACTTGTACTAATCATTGTTCTGAATTCTGTGTACTTAAATCCTAGGTCTGAGGGTCTGAGGCAGAAAGGAGGCCATTTAGTCCAACGCTCTCATTTTATAGATGAGGAAACAGTGTCTCAGTATAGGCAAATGATTGGCTCAGGGCCACTCAGTTAATAAGTAGCAAAAGAGAGATTTGAACCCAGGTCCTCTGACCCTAAAAACAACACTTTCCATTGGAAGGGACCTTAGTTTTATTCTCATTTCACAGGCAAAGAAACTGAGGCTCAGAAAAGGGAGGTGCGGATGACCCAAGGGCATACAGGTGGTAAATGGTAGGGCCAGGACTTGAACCCAGGTTTCTGATGGCTCTTTCCATCATAGCATGCTTTCTCTTCATCCTTTCCTCTCCCTCTTCTTCCTCTTTCCCAAGTTTCAGAGGATTGGGGAATAGAGGATACTGATGCAAAATTGAGGACCATGGTCAAGGTCAGGTTGGGACAACCACACCCTTTCTATAAGGTCCTTTCTGAGCCTTGAATGACAGCGCAGCTGGAGAAGTTGACCCAGAGAACAGCCTCTGGAGTCCATCCTGCCACCGTTCTGCTTAGGTTTTGATATTTCCTCTTCAAAAACAACCTAATCTAATAGTGACATGGATTGTACATGGCCTGGCCAAGGAATACTCAATGTATAAACGCTGACCAGGGTTTCTGCCTTCCCTGAACTTCCCTCCGACACTCTCATCCCCAATGGGCCCATTCATAATGTACAAATGCAGACTTATCATAGTCAACCTCTGTGGGTCAGGCCATATCATATGATCAGGGGTCATTCTGCAGACTTCAAGATTTTGGCCACCTTGGGCTTGTTTTTTTTTTTAACTTGCTAGAATTTACACGACCAAAAATAAATGAAAAAGCCAGTGCTTGGATCACTTTTGTCTTAGAGATGCCTGGACTTGCTAGATGGGCAAAAAGATAGAAAGCACTGGACCTAAGGGTTGCAATGTAGTGGAAGGAGGGCCGAGTGTAGAGTCAGGAAGACCGAGGTGCTTCGTTAAAAATTTTATTGTTTATTTATTTTGAACATTCATTTTTTAAAAAAATTTTGAGTTCCCAATTCTCTCCCTCCCCTAACCAATGAGAAGGCAAGAAATCAATTATGCGTGTGAAGTCATGAAAAACATATTTCCCAATTAGCCATATTACAAAAAATATGGCTTTGCATTACAAGAAAAATAAAGTGAAAAATTTACGCTTCCGTCTGCCCTCAGAGTTAGTCAGTTCTCTCTTTCTGGAGGTGGATGGCATTTTTTACCCGTCCTGCAGAATTGTCTTGAATCATTGCAATGATCAGAGAAGCTAAGTCATCCACAGTTGATCATCGTTCCAATGTTGCTGTGACTGTGTCCGAGGTTCTCCTGATTTTGCTCACTTCACTTTACATCAGTTCATATGAGTAAGAAGACCAAGGTTTAAGTTCAGACTCTATGAGCGAGTCATAGTATCATTGATTCAGAGCAGGATGGGGGTACTGCAGTGGATAGAATGCCAGGCCTGGAGTCAGGAAGACTTGAGTTCAAATCCAGCCTCAGACGCTTACTATCTGTATGACCCCTGGCAAGTCTCTTAACCTCTGTTTGCCTCAGTTTCCTCATCTGTAAAATAAGAATAATAATAGCACCTATCCTCCTAGGGTTATTGTGAGGATTGAGTGAAAATATAATAATTGCAAAGCACTTAGCATAGTGCTCGACACATAGTAGATACTACATTAATGTTAGCTATTATATCTAGCCCAATCCCCTCACTTTACAGATAAGGAAACTGAGGCTCAGGAGAGTTAAGGCGCAGCAGACAGGACCACATACCTAGAAGGTGTCAGAGTCATTGTGCTCTAAGCCTTGTCTTTCCCACCAGTTAAATGGTGATTAGAATGCTTATTGGCCCTCCCTCAAAGTATTGATGCAAGGCTCAAAGGAAATCAGGACTTTGAAAAACCTGCCAGTTTTCAGAGCATCCTTTAAAGTCTGAAGGGACCATGGAGGCCATGGAGACCAAGCCCCTCATTTTACAAGTGAGGAAACTGAGATCAAGAGAGGTTAAATTAGTTTCCTAAGGTCAAAAAGTTAAGAAGTAATAGAGGTAAGTCAGGAACCCAAGTTCAAAGTCCACTACAACCCTCATATCTTTTTTTAGACAAACATCATTCTGCCTATACACAGCTCCACTCCCTGACTCTACTTACCAACCTGACATATGTGTGTGTCATGAAGTATGACACATGAGGGTAGAGAACTCCCAGTGTGGGAGTTTCCTCCACCAAAGCAAAAGCAACCAGTTTATGACTTGGGAGGTAAGTCCTAGAGAAGTCCCTGAGGCTTTTTCAAGGTCACACAGGTAAGAAATGGCAGAAGCCAGATTTGAAGCCAGTGCCTCCTGTCTTCAAGTCCCAGCAGTCTTGTCTACTGGAGAGTGGTAGCATCTGAGAGTCAGGAGAGATGTTGGGAGCTACCTCGGCTCTCCATTTTCTGAAAAGCAGCGCCCTGTCTAATATACCTGACAAGGACTTACTTATCCAGACCCAACGGAAGACCTCTCATCACCCCCACCCCACCCCAAGCTGGCCAATTTCACGGTTGGAGAGCCCCATTGGATAATGGGCTTTTGCCCATTGAGCCTCCACCTACACCTTGGCTATGTCTACCTCTACCCCTTGCTCCTAATTCTGCCCTCTGAAACCAAACAGCACAAGTGGAACGCCTCTGCCATGTGATAACATTCAAAACACTGAAAACAAATATCACATCCCACCCGCCCACCCACCCAAGTCCTTTCTTCTCCATGCTAAACATCTCCAGCTCTTCGAAGTGATACTCATATAATATAGACCCACAACTATATGTTTGCCCTCCTTTGGACATTCCCAAGCTCATCAATTTCATTTCTAAGTCATGGCACCCAGGCAAGGGTATAGTGGTAAATGTTTAACAACTGACTCTCTAGGGCTGAGGGGTGGGTGGGAAGAATGTAGACAGGACAAACTTTTAAGTTTAATCTGCATTATGAACACTTTCTTAAGTCTAGACAATCAAGAAAACAATAAATCAAGCCCTGATTTTCAATATTTGCCCATTTCTGAGGTATAACTGCTGACACTGAGAATTTAACAATTGGCTCTCAGAACTGGTTAGACCTGACTCTGGCATACCCTTGCACCCAGGACTAAACACACTGCTCCAAATGAAGTCTGAGAGCAGAGCACAAGGGAACCATCTCTTCCTTATTCCCGGAAGTTATTTCTCAAGCCAAGATCGCATCAGCTTTTCGTAGCTGCCACATCACAGTGCTGACTCAGTGAGTTTGCAGTCCACTATCAATCCCAGACCTTTTCCAGTAAAATGCCATTTTGCCCCTTCCAATTTCCATATAAATGACAGTTGCCTTGATCTTCATCTTCTTCCTCCTCCTCCTCCTCGGTATCCCACTTCTCCCACTGACTCTTACCCTTAGACAAGGACACTTTTCTCTTTCCTTTCCCTCTAAGAGGCATCTCAACTACATCGGGGGATAATTGTTAGAGTCTCCGGAGATATGCCCACGTCCATCCCCTTTCTCCATATGTGCTGCAAGTTCAGCATAGCCACATTGAACAAAAAACAATACAGTCAGTCTCTTCCCTCAGAAACTGGCGGTAAAAAAAAAATAACAAAGCCCTTCTCATTTTCCAAAGGGGCTTTCTTCTAAAAACACCTCCCTTCTTACTGGCAAAGGAAATACAAGAAGTCATTAGGATGAGGCTTGACAAGTGGGCTTGGTGCAGTTGCATCCCTAACTGGGTCAGATTTCTTTCAAAATCATGTTGAGGCTCTTTACAAGGTCACTCACTCAAACTCATGGACCATGAAGGCTTACCTCCTCTTGTTCCTGGAGGGGAGGGGTGAAGTTGGAGGGTCACATGGTTATAACTTAGAGATCTCTCGGGGCAAAAGAAACCTGGGGTTTGAGGCACTGTAGGGGATGAAAAAAAGGGCTAGGAGGTCAATTACTGGATCACAGATTGAGAGTTAGAAGGGACACTCCTATTTTGCAGATGAGACCCTCGCCTCCGCTCCCTAACTTCCATCTGGCCACGTGGATAGTACTCAACTTGGGAATCCCAAAGATCAAATCCCACCTCAAAAACATATCTGCTATTTAAGCCTGGGCAAATCGCTTAACAAATCAATGAATAAGCCTTTGTTTCCTCATCCGTAAAACAGTCTGAATCTGATCTATCATACCAGCCCCACAGGTCTGTCGTGATGCCCACATAAGATACTGTGCCCAAAGGGCTCTTCATGACGTATAAATGGCAGCTGTTGGTATTATCAATGACCATCCTTCTTACCTTTTATTTAGGGAGGGCAGGTAGAAATGGCCCTGGGACAAGTTGCTGTCCTGCTCTTTTTCTTTTCTGTTCCCTGACTGATGCCACCACACCCGCATAGTGCAGGTAAAAAGCTGGCCTCAGAGCCTGAAAGACCGGGTTCAAATCAAAGTTTATCCTCTCAGTGCCCCAAGCAGTGCCTGAAGAATATCAGATGCAAAGAAAGTATGGCTTTGCATTAGTAGAAGGGAGATCCTCATGGGGTGCCCTGTGTCAATGAAATCATAGTCTATTCTCCCATTACCACTTATGAATATTAATAATTATCTACCATGGAAATGTTTTACATAATTGCACATGTATAACCTATATCTGATTGCTTATTGTGGGATGGGATAAAATTTAGAACTCAAAACTTTTTTAAAAATGTTTAAAAATTTGTTTTAACATGGAATTGGGGGAAAATAAAATATAAAAAAAAAATTTCTCATTCTTTTCATCTGTTTTTTTTGAGACAACTAAAAGATGCATTGGATAGAGTGCCAGGAGTCAGGAAGACCTGAATTCAATTCTTGCCTAAGACACTAACTAGGTGATTCTGGGAAAGTCACTTAACCTCTGTCTGTCTCAGTTTCCTCATCTGTAAAATAGGGAATATTTTACCTCCAAAAGCTGTTGTGAGGATCAAGTGAGATATTTGTAAAATGCTTAGCACAGTGCATGACATCTAATAGGTGCTTAATAAACGTTCTTTCTTTCTTTCTTTTCCTTTCTTTCTTCAGATAGAAATGTTCTGAGGGTAAGTAACTCTCCTGCTATTAATCTTTTAGGTTTAATGTCCTTGTTACTTGCAGAAGTAGATAAAATATCTGGGGTTGGTTGGGGGTTTGTTTGGGGTTTTTTTTGGTAATTAATTGAAGGATAGGAATGATGGATTTGTCCTCTTCAGGCTCTCTTGGAAGCCTCTCTGAGACCACTCTAGCAGCACACAGAATAACAGAGATGACACATGCCTTGACCCTGTCCCACATGGATTTGATTTCTTTCATGATTTTCCAGACTTAGAAAGCTTTTCATTCCAAGTAACTTGGAGGATGCGAGTATTCCATGTGGTAACATTAAATTAAAATATTGTTCTTGGGTTTAGGGGGTTGTTTTGTTATTGTTATTACTCCATTAAGCCCGAGGTGGGTGGGGGATGTGGTCAGGAGCAGCTGGGAGGGCAGAAGAGACATTCCAGTTCTTTGGGGTTGGTTTGTTTTGACTTTAAGTAAGAAACGTTCTCAGTGCACTTAGGAGTCAGCACCATGCTACCCAAGAGAGAGCCTACTGCCTTAAGCTCAGGTCTGAGGCTCACCTCTGCTGCTCACTCTCTGTATGACTTTTGGCCATTTGCTTCTCTGGGCCTTCATTTCCTAACCTGTAAAATGAGTTGGTTAGACTTGGTTCCAGCTCTAAACCTATGATCCTACTTTTTTAATGCCCAGGATCCCACATATATGTTTTTTTTTTAACTGTCTGGCATTATGTAGTAGAAATGCCTTCTAAATCCTCTACTTTCCTAAGACAAGAGACATGTCTGGCTGCTCTCTCCTTCCTATTGATCCCCAGCAATGGGAAAAGGCATTGGTATGAACAGCCTCCATCTTGGGCAGTCCAGGGATGCCATTGTTTCAAATCAAGAGTATGCCCATCCACAGGAGCCACTGGAAAACCTCACTTGTACATCATGCCATTTTAAAAGAAAGGCAGTTTTCTAAGAGTCATGTCAAGAAGCATTTACTAAGTATTTATTATGAGTCAGGTACTGTGCTAAGAGATGAGAATATATATATATATATATTCATATATATAATATATATATATATAAAATCTGTGTGTGTGTTTACACACACACATATGTATATTCTCATTCCTCAAAGAACTTCCATTCTAATGAGGGAAGACAACAGGTGAAAGGGAGGAGGGGAGAGAAACAGGTTCCCAAGTCAGGGTATGATAGAGAAGGAAGTTGGGAGAGTCAGGAGTGAGGCCCGGAGAGGAATGAAGGAGTGAACATGGTTACTTAAAATGGAGTCTATGGGAGAAGATGACCAATTCAAGTAAGGACTATAGGGTGGAGGGATCTGCCAGTGTAAGAAGGCTGTAGGGTGGAGGGATCTTCCAGTGTGAGATACCTGTTGGAGTGAAAGGATTTTCCAGGAGGAGAAGAAAGCTAGGCTATGACGGCAAAGGCAGGTGGCAGGATGAGAAGGCTGGTAGAGCACAGTAGAGTAGGAAGATTTGATGGAGACTCAGGAGAGGGACCCAGAGAGGGATGAAGGAGCAAGAATAGATAAGGGATGACATTTGTTTTGAGTTTGTGCATTTCCTAAATGACTGATAAAGTGGAAGAAGGGAAATGTGGACTTGCTTTACATCCCATCTTGGCAAAAGACAAGGCTTTGTGGGAAAGAGCAAGCCTTTCACCAAGATAGGGGAAGTCCTTCTACTGCCAAGGACACCATTGGTCTATGACTAAGTAGAGAAATCCTAAGGAGTTGCCTAATATGCTAAGAGGTTAAGCAACTTCTGGAATGTAAATCTCTTGAGGGCAAGAATTGGTTCATTTATTTTAAAAATTTTGGTCTTTGTACACCCAACATAATACCTAATAGAAGCCTAGGTAATGATTGTTGAACTGAACTGTCCATGATAACTCAGGCAGTTGAGTATCATAGGAACCTAGTTCTTCCTGAGGGATGGAATGGATGGAGTCTTGGACTATACTGATGAATGCCTTGATTTGAATCCTGGCTTTGCCACTGGCTACCTTGTGACTTTGGACAAGTCATTTATTTAACCTCTCTGGATCTCTTTTTCCTCATCTGTAAAAACTTGAGGGGGGGGTTGAACTAACTGACTTCTCAGGGGTCTTCATCTCTAGAATGATGGTCCACCATGCTAACCACTAAGCCACACTGCCTCCATTATTAACCATCAGGGGTTTTGAGTTGTTGTTATACCAGAGGTGAGTTCACTGATGTAGAGAGCTATATGTAAAGAAACTCCCTCTCCCCATGCAGATCGGCTCCTTTTCTGATAAAGGGCAGTAAACAATTTGGGGGGCTGTTGAAGCAATTTCACCAGGCAGTCTGGGAGACTGTGAACTTCAGGCTGGCGCAGCATCTCTGCATACTGACCTATTCCTCTTCTTTGTTATTGCTGCTGTCCCCTCCTCTCTTCCCCACAGCAGTACTTTGACCAGTGTCTGAGTTTTTTATTTTTATTTTTTAAATAAACTGACCATTGACAAAGCGATCATCGCTTCCATAAAGACATTTACATGATATGCTCTGAAGCTTGTGCACAAAGTTTTTGTTTTTGTCTAACATTAAAAGATTTCAGCAATTTGAAAGAACAAAAAAAAAAAAAAACCACCAGTTCTTCAGTCTTAGAGAATTGCTTGGAGCATTGAGAGATAAGTGACTTGGCCAGGGTCTCACAGCTGGTATTCAACAGGGGCAGGGTTTGAACTCAAGTCTTTCTGCAGCTAGGTGGCACAGCAGATAGAATACCAAGCCTGGAGTCAGGAAGACTCATCTCACTAAGCTCAAATCTGACCTCAGACATGTACTAGCTGAGGGACCCTGGGCAAGTCACTCAATCCTGGTTGCCTCAGTTTCCTCACTTGTAAAATGAGCAGGAAAAGAAAATGCAAACCGCTGTAGAATCTCTACCAAGAAAACCCCAAATGGGGCCATGAAGAGTCTGACATGACTGAAACAACTCAACAACAATCAAGCTTTCTGATTTGGGGGCTGACTCTCTATCCACTTTCTCCAGATGACTCTCAGTCGCCAAGTCGCCACACATATGTATACATACGAGCTCCCATGATTGCTGTAATTGTTGAAATAAGAGGCCTTGTAGTTTAGGGGGAGAATAGCAGAGACAGAAGGCCTGGGCTCTGAGCTAAGTCACATGTCCCCAGGCCAGCTGTTTGCTTTCTCTGTGATCCTTCCCGGTACCTTCAATAAAATGGGATGGTAACAATCTCCTGCCCTACCTCTCAGGGCCCTTGTGAGTAACAGACTGATGGGCTGTGGTATCTGGATCACTGTACCTAAATGGGAGCTATAGAAAAGAATACAATTTTTCCCCAATAAAATTCTTTGGGAAAATTGCCAACTTTTGGTTTTATGGTGTGACCTTGGTCTTGAACTCTTCTATAAATATGGGATTTAACTGAACAATGAAAAACCAAAGTGAAATTTAAGAGTTTAGCACTATTCTTTGGTATTTCTTGCCTCTAAAAAAAAAAGAAATATAAAGTGGAAAAGATCATTCTGGCTCCTTATGGAGAGCATCAGGGGATTTCTGACACCACTTCAAAGGGGCTAGAGGAAAGGGGGGTCTTTTCCTTTTCTTTGGAACAGGAGCAGACTCTCCTAACTAACTAGACCCCTACATTCATCTTTTCCCCTCTCTGCTTCACTTTTAGGAGAAAGAAGCGGTAAGGAAAAAAAAGAGCAGCCATAATAGATTTATTCAAAACAACCTTTGGGATTCACCAATGATCACTCAGTTAACATTAATTGATCAAGCCTCTGTCTAGGACTGTGCTGGTGCCAGACCTCGAGTGACTGTTACGTGTTCATTGTGAGCATTTATAATATAATAACAGCTAGCATTTATATAGTGCCTACTATGTGCCAAGCACTGTTAAATGCTTTAGTAATATTTTCTCATTTGATCCTCACAATAATCCTGAAAGATAGGTGCTATTATCATCCCCATTTTACAGATAGGGGAACTGAGGCAGAAAGTGGTTAAATGACTTGCCCAGGGTCATAAGTCAGTGAATGAGTAAGTATAAGTAAGTAAGCAAGAAAGAGTAAGCTAGTAAGTGGATGAGACTAGATTTGAACTCAGGTCTTCCTGACTCCATACTCAGCCCTTTGTCCACTGTGCCACTTAGCTATCTCTTGTCCATTGGGTTGAACTTAAAAAGTACATCATGTTTACTTTTATTTTGTTCTGTTTTTCCTAAACAGCTAGCTATTAAACATTTATAAGCACACCGCTGCCTCTACCACTTTACCTTGGGCCAGATACTGGAGATGTACTGGGATCAGTTTGAATTCAGCTCCATCTCTCATACCTTCTACAACTACAACTATAGCCAATGAGACATAATAAAGATTTCAAGGCAAAACCCTTAATCATTACCCCCCCCTCACCCCGTCCCAAGCGTCTGTATGCTCCAGAACTCTGATGAGCAACAGGTAGTTATTATATCTACTCTGTGTCAGGTACCTTGTGAGGCCCTAGGATACAAAGAAAAGAAAGAGAGAAAGAAAGGAAGGAAAGAAGGAAGGAAGGAAGGAAGGAAGGAAGGAAGGAAGGAAGGAAGGAAGGAAGGAAGGAAGGAAGGAAGGAAGGAAGGAAGGAAGGAAGGAAGGAAGGGAGGGAGGAAAAGAAAGGAAGGAAGGAAGGAAAAGAAAGGAAGGAAAAGAAAGGAAGGAAGGAAGGAGGGAAGGAAGGAGGGGAGGAAAGAAGGAAAGGAGAGAAAGAAAGGAAGAAAGAAAGAAGGAAGGAAAGAAAGAAAGAGAAAGGGAAAAAGAAAGAACAAAACAAAAAAGTTCCTTTTTTCCAAGCACTTATATTCTGATGAGTGAAACGATATCAGTAAATGAACAAGCATTTATTAAGTGCCTGCTATGTGCCAGCCACTGTCCTAGGCACTCATGATACAAAGACAAGAATTAACTAGACTTTGACTTCAAGAAGTTTATATTCTGGCAGGGGAGATGTACACATATAACATATAAGTACATCTAAAATTGGACAGCTAGGTGGTATAGTGGATAGAGCACCTGGCCTGGAGTCAGGAGATAGTCTTTCTGAGTCCAAATCAGCCTCAGAGCCTTCCTAGCTGTGTGACCCTGGACAAGTCACTTAACCCAGTTTGCCTCGGTCTCCTCCTCAGTAAAACGAGCTGGAGAAGGAAATGGCAAGCCACTGTAGTATCTTTGCCAAGACAATCCCAAAATGGGATCACGAAGAGTCAGACATGACTGAAACAAATGACCAATGTCAACAAAAATACAAAATGTATACACACCAGTGAGGGAGGGAGAAGAGTGATGAGAAGGAGTGATAGGGATCAAGAAAGGTCTCATCCAGGAGGAAGCACTCAAGGTAAGCTTTGTATGAATCTAGAGGTTCCAAGATACAGAAGTAAGGAACTCCTGCTATCACAGACCCAAAAGGTGCCTACCTGCCTCTACCTGGAGGCCTCCAATGACCGAGTCCCACTATCTCTGGAGACGGAGCCAGGAAGCCTTGAGTTCAAGTCTTGCTTTGACACATGCTGATTGTGAGACCCTGGATGAGATGCTAAACTCAGTGCTTCTGAGATAGAAGTTCTTCACTTAAAATCAATGAACTTTAAAAAAATTTTTTTTGATTACTGTATTTCAATTTAAGTGGTTTCTGTTGTAATCCCTATGCATTTTATTTTATGTATTTAAAAATGTGATTCTGAGAAGGGGTCCTTGGGTTCCCCTAGCCTGCCCAAGGGGGTGGGGCATGCCACAAAAAAGTTTAAGAACCTCTGCTAGCCAACTATCACTTAAAACAAAATGTTGCCTCAATTAGTGGAAGGTGTTTTCATACCAAGAGTTCCCTGCACAATGAAATCACAGGTTGGGACTTTTAAAAATAGTTCTATTTTACAACAGCCAAAAAGTGCATATTTTAGAAAGATTTTCAAGGTGTCAAAACCAAAAGAGTTTTCTAATTAGCCCTGAGTCATCAGAACAACTCATTTGTAACCATCCTGATGAATTAGAGCTTTCTCTCATTGGAACTGTGGCCTGTTGTTTTTCTCAATCATTAGTGGTGGGAAAGAAAATTGCTTATATTTCTTCTAAAGCCAAGAAAGCTGGGCATTTTCCTAAACTTTGCCAAACTCCCCAGTAATAGCTCTAAGCATTGGAAGGCAGAATCCAGACCCCGGGATCACTCCACATCTCTATGAAAGTGAACTTGAAGGTGGCAGGAGCATTTCTTCACTTCTCACTTGCTCATCTCCTCCTCCTTGTAAGAGCACCAGGGCAACTCAGATTGATGTCTTAATAAAGTCAGGGATCTTGAGCCTCAAAATACCTATCCGTCTATCCAGGGAGCACAGTCTATAAAACCATCAGAAAGAATGGACCCAGGACCTTCCACCGAGAGGTATCTAGTCCATCAGGTGTTATCTGATACCAGAATCTCATATGAAAACAAACCTCATCCCTTTAACATTTACTTCTGTCGCCAAGTTTATTCCCAAGCCCACATAAATATAATCCAGTCCTAGGAAGAGCTGGCAATAGGAAGGATCTGGGGGAGAGGACAATGAAAACACAACCCAACACCCTAAAATGATGTTAAGAAAATAGCATTCTCTGCCAAGCCTCAGCAAGCAGCACTCGAACAGAAATAATCATATTAGAACAGTAACTCCTACTCCTATGACCACTACTATATTTATAGAGTGTTTTGAGGATTACAAAGTACTTTATAGATATGAGACAACTACTGTAGTCACAGAAAGGAAAGTCATC
This sequence comes from Vombatus ursinus, assembly GCF_900497805.2. Taxonomy (NCBI): domain Eukaryota; kingdom Metazoa; phylum Chordata; class Mammalia; order Diprotodontia; family Vombatidae; genus Vombatus; species Vombatus ursinus. The sequence goes on along the minus strand of NW_020954551.1, from coordinate 783,712 downwards.
ACCACCAAAGTCCTTAGCACCAACTCACTCAACATCAGAAATTAATGTGGCTTTATCAATGGAAAGGGCATTAAAGATGGGTTGCTACATGTTTTACTGCTGTACCCTAAGGACCCTGAAAACCTTTCCACCTGACTTGCAGCCAAAATGTCCTATATGTGTAATCTTTCCCTGAAGAATATGATCCCCTTAAGAATAAGGATTATCTTTCTTTTCTCTTCATATCCTTAGCTCTTAACACAGTGATATACAAATAGTAAGTCCCTCATAAATGATTTTTCATTCATTTGTGATCTCATTTAAACATCACAACCACTCTGGAAATCATCTCTATTTTATAGATGAGGCAGCTGAGATTAAGACAGTTCAAGTGGATAGCCCATGGTTACATTTTTCATGTGGATATGGATATTTTAGTGGATATGGTGAGAAGTAGAATTCAAACCCAAGTTTCTCTGAGTCTAATCAATCAACAAGCATCTATTAAATAGCAATTACGTGCCAGGAGCTGGACGTGACACTGTAGATGAAAGGTCAGTGAGAGCATAAGTATTCAAGGTAAATTGAATGGAAAGTGAAAGTGTATTTGTTTATGTATTTGGGGGTAGAGTGAGCAAAATCCTTCTTCCCCTCAAGGAGTTTACATTTTCCATCCATCTTCAAAGCCATGGTGCAATGAGAACAAATCCATTTCCTTTGACGTTTGCTTAACGTGTTTTTCCTTCTGATTATTCACCTACATGGGAGAGACCGAACCTACTTCTGTGCAGGTTGGGGTGTGTGTGTGTGTGTGTGTGTGTGTGTGTGTGTATTCTTGGGCATTGTTAAATGTATGTCATTATAGCCACAAAGCTCTTAAGGGAAAGCCCAAATAAAATGCAAATAATTATTTGATAGTTAAGAAATCTAAATTTGGTGATATAATTACTGAGGTATGGAATAAAAATATTTTGGAGCTTAGATGTTCTAAGCCTACATACAGAGCACAGCCAAGGGTCTTCTAATCACAGTAATGGGAGAATAGAATATCCTGGAAAACAGGAAAGTAATCATAGTCCAAAGTATGTCCAGGGAGCAGGTCATGTTTCTTGACCTCTACTCTCTCACTGCACTTCCTGTTATTTTTTCTAATTTTGTATTTCCTTACCCATGTACATAGGTCTCCTCCCCACCCTGACTTGAAGAGAACCTCCTTGAGGGCTTGCAATGTTTCATTTTTGTCTTTGGAACATCACCACTTAGCATGGTGTCTGGTACCTGGTAAGTGATTAATGTGGTTTTGTTGAATTAAATTCAATGGAAGTCCTTAATAGAGGTGGTATCTGGGGGAGATATTAACACGCACCTTAAGGGCCTGACTTGAACCTTTGACTCCATATCCATTGTTCCTTTCCTTGTATTGTTTTGCCTCAAATTTGATAATTGATTCCTTCATCTTCGGTAATGATACAAATGTGTTTCAACTCCTTCTGAACACAGCGAGTTAAACAAGTTCAGCCCCAGAGGAATTGGAAAAGACCCTTTACCCCGAAGAAAGGACTTGATTAGCCAACGGCAACCTGGAGTCCGTAGGGCCAGGGGCAGGGGAGAGGAGACTTAGATTGGGCTTAGAGTCACTCTTAAGGTGGCCCCCATATAAGTGGTGCCTCTGCTGCTGCTGCTGCTATTGCTGCTACTACTACTGCAAAGTCAGAAAGGGAATTGCCTGACCTCCAACCCATCCCTGTTTGAAGTTGAGGGTTGGGTGGGATAGAATGTTAAATCTAAAGTTTTCCTATTCTTTAAAGTATGCATACCCTATTTGATTAATTTTAATGCTGACTAGAAACCCTTTGATCAATCATAACTGCTTTGGTTTGTATGTGCTTCATTATTTGTCAATAGGGAATTTCAAAAGGAAGGAACATTGTGCCAGCACGTTAAATAGAAGGGCAGAGACAGACATAGTTGGAGACAAAGTCGAAATCAAAAGAGAGCTGAGAGACAGAGGGAAAGAAAGAAAAAGAGAGGGAGGAAGGGAAAAAGAAAAGAAGGAAGGCAGGCAGGAAGGAAGGCAAGAAGGAAGTAAGGAAAGGACGGGGGGAAAGACAGCAAGAGTGAGGGAAGGAGAGAGGGAGGAAGAAGGGAGAAGCAGGGATCTTCTCTATCTGAATCATCAAGATTTTTATCTAGGATGGGGGTTCAAGAGCTATATGAGAGAGAATCTTATTGTTATATTTCAGAAAATTTCTAAATGACATAAAAATGGATATGGCCCTTTCCTCCCCTCCCACCTCCAAGCATGTGAACTCAAAAGAGCAAGTTGTCTGTCTAGTGCAGGCTGAGCTGTCAGGTCATTTGGCCTTATCTACTCTTCCCCTCCAGGAATGGGCAAAGAAATCCCTCTGTAGGGGTGGAGCCCAGGGAGGTGACTAGGGAGTAGGTCACATCCACTCAAGAAAAAGGAGACTAACTGGAAAAGACCATGCTTACATTCCAAGGCTAGAAGAGTGTGCTTTAGAACCTCTTTTATTCACCCCACTCAGGGGGTGAATTTTTTTTTTGTCTCATATAAACAACCCTCACAAACACTTTGCTATATGAGTTACCCTCTTCAGAATGTTAATATTCTTTCTAAAATGTAGTGTTCACAACTGAACAGAATTTTCTTGATATAGTTGAATCAAGTCAGAGTGCAAAAGAACTAACCTATTTGTGAAGCATTTGTTAGGCACTGTGCTAGGTGTTGGCGATAGAAAGACAAACATGCAAGAGTCCCTTCTCTCAGGAGGCTTACATTCTATAAACCTCCCTTGTTTTGGACACCATGCCTTGCACAATCTAGTCCAAGATTACATGAGCTTTTATGGTGGTCCTATCACACTGTTTACTCAAGGTTAGGCTGCAGTTCACTAAAACCCCTAACTCTTTTTCACATGAAATATGTGTCATATAGCCATGTGTCCCCATCTTGAACTTATGAAGCTGATTTTTTAACACGAGTGTAATAAGTCACATTTCTCTCTATTAAATTTAATCTTATTAGCTATAGTTCATTTTTCTAACCTCTTGAGGCTTATTTTTTCTTTGTATCCTCATTCTGTCATCCAACATTTTAATTATGCCTTCCAGCTTTTTGTCATCTGTAAAATTCACCGGACTATAGAATCCTAGATATAGGCCATCTAGTCCAACGTCCTCATTTTGTAGATGAGAAAGCTGAAGCCCTGAGAAAATTCACACAGGTAGTTTAGTAAGTAGCAGAGGAGAGATCGGAACCTGGGCTCTTTCATGCCAGCTCCATCTTTCTTTCCACTTTCTCACACTGCTTCAAAATGGTTATAAGCTTAACATTTATTCCTTTATCCGAGACACTGATCAAAATGTTCAATGACACAGGACCAAGGAAAAATAAATCCCTGCTGCACTCCACTGGAGATTTGCCTCTACATTAACACTACTAATGACAATTCTTTTATAGCCAAGTGTTCAATTAGTTCCAAATCTATCCTTATATCCTTGGCAGCTAGTTGGCACAGGAATGAGAGGAATGAACCTAGATTCAGGGAGGCCTGAGTTCAAATCCAACCTCAGACACTTATTAGGTGACCCTGAGAAAGTCACTCTGAGATCTGTGGCAGAAACAAAGCACTTTATGATGGTAGAGTATGGTGGGTGTCAAGACATTCAACAAGGAGAAGGAGTTCTATTGAGAAATTTTAGTTTATAAGGGACTCACAAGTTAGCTAACTGATGGAAATCTAACCCATATGTAGTCATTGATACACTGGCTGAGATGCCTGTTTATAAAATAACCCCAGAGAATGGACAGGTGTCTATCAGGACTACTAAGCAAAATCACCTGTTACTCGTACACGAGTTAGTTGGGCTTTCCAATGAGCAGGTGAAGAGAATTGATGGACACTCACCTTGATGAAGGCAAAGATTTTCTGAATCAGGTATGGAAGCTAAAAGCAATGTTTGCCCCAAAAGAGCCCATGTGTGCTATTACAGGTCAGGAGAACTGACCCCAGAAGCACCATTTTCCTGCCTAACACTGTTACAGAGACTCTTGGATACAGAGTCACCCATCGAGCATGAATATACTGAGAGCCAGCCTGAGCCTGCTGTCAGCCCAGGTGTAGACAAACAAGTCTATAGTGATCCCGATGGTCAGCCGGTACTACCTACTAATGCCAGAATGGGAACAGAGAGTTGGAGAGACAAGAGAACTAAGCCCATCAGAGCAGTCACTAGACTAGATTATGATGTTCCAGGTAAACATGAAGATATAGTTACATACAAATCTAGGCCACAGTAGAGATTGCCCATATGGAGTGTGCCTTGCATATAATTATACATGTTTATTACAACAAATGGTAATTACATATTTGAGTATGTTTCTTGTTCTGCTGTTATGTTCACCTGACAATGTTTTACGTTATGTTCATGCTATAGCAATGTCTGTTTATTTTTTCACATATATGGTAGTACTTATAATTAAGCTGGGCAGTTAGACAAAACAAGGGATAGAGAGACAGGCCTGAGTTGGGAAGATGAGTCTTCCTGAATTCAAATCTGGCCTCAGACACTTACTAGCTCTGTGACCCTGGGCACGTCACTTCGCTCTGTTTGCCTCAGTTTCCTCATCTGTAAAATGAAGTAGAGAAGAAAATGACAAACCACTATGAAACCGTTCCCAAGAAAACCCTAAATGGGGTCAGGAAGAGTCAGACATGACTGAAAATGACTGAACAGCAACAACCAAATAGTTAAGTTGTATTATTTTATATAGACGCATTGATTGTGCTATTGTTGCAACAAGCTAGCTTCACCTCCTTAGTCGTGTTTTGCTTGGTTGTTTGTTTGATTACTGTGTGCTACAGATAGGCATGTACTTTTGAATTCATGGTGTATGGTTCCTTGTGCATAACTACATATGTTGTTACTGTAGCAACAAGTGATGCTCTGTACAAAGCAATATCTATTAGGCATATTGTTAATGGGCATTTGTTTTATTTGGGTTTCAGTGGTCCCGTAGATTAATTACTTGGGATACCAGAGAAATTACCCTTATTGTTTTAAAGCACTTTTTTGTGTTTATGATGTATAGTTACAAGTCTCAAGTTAATTTTTTAAGGGACTGCAAAAAGTTTTGGCAAAGAGGAGGCATGTAACCTGGTATTCAAGCCTGGTATATTTGCATAAGACTTCTTATTGATGGAGGAATGATCCAGTCAGTGCTCCATGCCTGAGTTAGGGGTAGAGCTGACCAGAGCTTGGAAGATGAGAGACTGTTTTTCCTTCTGGCTTTAAGAGAGGACAACCACACACCTAGTTGCAGGCTATCTTCAGGGAGAGGCCCAGGGAGGGTGAAAAAGATTTTGGGAAGAAGCAGACATGTAGAGGGGCCTTGCCATGCTCCCAATTTCAATCTTGCTACTCTAAAGACTTCAGGGAATTTCTTCTTGTATGAGATCAAAGATTCTCTCTTAGTTGAGCTGAAATATCTTGCTCATAATGGGAAACTCATTTGTTCCATGCATTGCCTAGTATATTCTAATCTGAATAATTTCTCCAATTTCTGCTTGCTATTGGTTTGGATAAATGGATTTCTTAGCTAGTCACATCTATTATGGTCTTTGTGAAAATAGCATTTGGTTGGAAGGAAGTCAAGCTTCCCATTAAGGGATAGTGATTAGGAAAGTAGCTTGAACTTAAAAGTCACTTCCCTTAGACTACCAGTATTTAAGGGAACAGATAGATATAATTCTAGTCTCATGGCCCATCTCTGAGGAGAGCAGAGGAGGCCAGCCTCGTGGCCCCAAGTCTCCAGGAAGGAACGCACATCTGCCTCAGAGAAGAGTGGCCAAGATTATAGAGATACATGTCTCTTTGCATGCTGCATTTAGGTAAACTCATGTGTACATGCATGCAGCTTACATGGGCAAAAGTATACACCCTACATATATGTACACTTGTGTATAGTTTTTGCATATTGTCTGCCTCCGTTAGAACATGAGCTCCTCTAGCACAGGGACTTATTTTTGCCTTTCTTTCTATCCCCAGAGCTTAGCACAATGCTAGCATATAGTAAATGCTTAATAAGTGCTCAGTGACCAATCCAACCAGTGGTCTCTAGGGCCTGGTAGAACAGAGAAAGGCAGCACTTGCATGCTGGTCTTCATGGCTCTGGTTGTTAAGAAGTGCCCTCCAAGCATTTCAGGAACAACAAGAAAGAACTAAAAAAAATAGCTACTAAAATATTCCAGGAAAGAAGACTGGGTTCTTTGTGAGCTGAGAGTTTCAAATGAAAGGCAAAGGGAGAGAATGAGAGCAAACACATCCCTTCAAATAGAATTTGACAGAAAATCTGGCTTGAACAAGACTTGGGCTTGGCCTGCCCTTTTCTCCCCCTGCTGCTTTCCCCCTCTTGAGTGTCATGGTGACCTTAGTGCTTGTTTAAGGAGATGTGGTTAAACATTTACAGGTCTCAGAACCTCATTGGGAATACCAACAGCCCAACCCAATTCTCCCTACATGTGGCAGTGACTCTCTTCTGTGAAGAGGTTGTCTCCCCGAGGCCAGGACAACCTCATCTTAGCAATCAGCCCTGTCTCAAACACCAGTGGGACCTAGGGACTAATACCATGCTTGGCCACATTTCCAGTGGCCTCAGCTACCAGTCATTAGACTAACACCAGTGTGATGTTCCCCCAAGGCCCAGTGAAGGATCTGTGTGTGCAGATAGGCTGGGCGGAATCAATGACTTAGCACTTTGTTTGGGCAACCACAGAAGTAATGATTTCCAAAGTGATATTCTTTTCCCCCAGGGATGGGCTGTATAAAGATTATTGTAGGTGGGAAATGGGAAAGCATTATCATTTTGATCAGAGTGCTACTGTGTGAGAAATAACCTCAAACACGAACAGTGATTTAGGCCCATGAAGTCAATAACAGTCTCACCACAGCTGCTTTTAGAAGGCCCTTTTCCAGTCTGAGTAAAGTTGCTGCTGATGTAGGTTGTGGGAGGACATTAAGCATCTTTGTTCATTTGTTCATTTAGCATTCATTATTTCTTTCCTCCCTTTCTTGCTTCCTTCCTTCCTCTCTCCTTCCCTTCTTTCCCCATCCCTCTCTCCCTTCCTCTATTCCCTCTCTTCCTCCCTTCTTTCTCCTTCCTTTCTCCCTTCCTCCCTTTCTTCTTTATTTCCTTTATTCCTTCACTTCCTTTATCCCTTCCTTCATCCCTTCTTCCATTACTATTTTACAGTGATGACCAGAGATGATTGTTCTACCTTTCAAGGAATTTTATCCATCCTTAATATGTGCATAAGAAGGCTTTTAGGCTGCATTTTGCTCTAACGAGTCAAATGATGTCTTATAACCGGCTGCTTTAGTAATAAACTGGGTCTGGTTATCAAGGATCAGCCTAGCTAAGTGTGGAGAATCTCATGAATGGGGTGGCCACTAACTGTATTAAAGTCTTTGGCTGTGGCAGTCCACAAAACAAAGAAAAATACAACATGGCCCTTTGTCCTCCTAGTTCAGCAGTGAACTAGGAGAACAGTGGGAGAAAGGGAAGAAGGTATTGAGAGGCACACAGTTTTTAGAACAGTTATGAATATTAGCTGAACTGTCTGTTGGTTGCCTAAATAAACATCCCACTCAGCCATCAGCCATCCACCCAGGTTATATTCACCTGCCTGCCAGAATGACCTTCTCCTCCCCTCCTAAATGAGATGAGGAAACTGAGACCCAGAGAAATAAAATGACTTGCCCAAAGTCACACGGGGACTAAGCAGAATTGAATTCTAAAAGCAGTAAGTATGTACATGTATGTACAATGTATGTATGGACATCGTCAGACCTAGCCAATGTAGGAATTTGTTTTGCCAAACTATGTATTGAAGGATTTATTTTTCTTTCTTTAAAAAAATTTGTTCAAAAAAGAAAAAAGTTAATAAAAAATGAAAATAAAATTGTTCAAGGAGGAAATAACGAGACTTAATACAATAAAAATAAGATTATTAAAGTTATTAAATGTCATAATATATGCAAAATGCTTTGCAAACCTTAAAAATGCTATATTTTAGCAAGGATGATGATGGCGATGACAACAGGGATAACAGTTTCTCTCTGTGCAGACCCTTTATTGCTTAGATGGGAATTAAGAGACCACTACTACATCCCAGGCTGATGGAATGCTTTCCTCTTACTTTGTTCTTGGCTAATTCTTCTTTCCAAAAAGTAAACAGGTAAGCAATGACAGTGACATCTTTGCTCTGATCTGCTCCTCAAGGTTGCTCCTTTCCCCATTTCTTTGGACTCCCCTTTTAGCTGCTGGTAAAATTCACTTAAGTGAAATGGGCTGGGGAGCACCTTTAAATCTGTTCTTGCTCTCAGCGCCCATTTGGCCAATGTAGACAAGAATTCTTCTCTGAGTCAGGTAGATTTTGAGTAACTGATTCCATCTGAATCGTATCTGGCCAGCCCCGCTTTCCGTCTTTGTTTTACCCAAGCTAAATTTGATCAATATTGTGAAGCCCTCTGTAAAACCACCCACTGCCTAGGTGCTCACGAGTCAGAGCATTAAATTAAGCAACCCCCAAAATGCAGTAGCCTGCGAAGCATCGGAGAATCCTTATTTTAGAGCTGGAAGGGACTTCAGAAGCCATCTCGTCCAACCTTCTCATTTCACAGATGAGCAGACTGAGGCCCAGAAAATTCAAGTGATATCATGGCATCATGGGCTCCTTGCTCTAGAGGGAGCAAGGACCTCAGAAACAATCACGTCAACCCCCTCATCTTACAGAAAAGGGAACTGAGGCCCAGAGAGGTTAGGCAACTTGCCAAACGACACACAGATAGTAAGTGTGAGTGGATTTGAACCTGGATCCTCTGGCTCTAAAGAGCCCATTGTTATTTCCACTGTGCCACAAGCTATCTGAAGCTGTGAGCCAAGAATAGTCAGGCATCCTCTAGCTCATTGACTGCCATGCCACTAGGTGTTACTTTAACTTCTGGTCTGGATCCTGGGAATGAGAGATGCCAGCCAAGAAACACAGCCAATAGCCAAACCACACTGAAACTTGCCTGTTCTGCAGGTCTCTTTGGATGGCCCATTTTCTGTGTCTGCTTCTGCATAGGCTGTGCAGCCCATTTAAGAGAGCTGACCCCTCTCACCTCAGCCATAGGCAGCCGCAGACCTCAGCAGGCTCCTCAGAGGTTGCCTAATGATGGCTCCTTGACGCCATCTTTAAAAGCAACTTTTGGTGTTTGGTTTCATGTGGTTTCATGCTATAATAACAACCATCCTTCTGACTCCAAGTCTGAGGCCACCAAGAGCCCATCCAGGATTGTTTATTAGCTTTGGTTAAATCGAGGTTTATTCATTCTTTTCAATGCTCCTTCTTTGGCCACTCACAGGGACCAGAAAGCATCCATATTTGGGGGTTTGGGAGAACCTAGCCTGGCCACACAGTGACAGGCTGGGGGCCACCATAACTCTTGATGATCATCTTCCAAATTATACAAGGGTTTTAATCTGCATCAGTAGAAGAAATATTGACTGATTCTTGAAACTCTGCTAGTCCTTGGTCCTTTTGACCTCTCACCATCCAGTTTCTCGACCCTCTAGTTACTTAGGGACAAACACTGTACCTACGGGAATTCCCATTTGATGAAACTTCCTTAGAATGTTGATACGTCCTCCACAACTTCTATAGTCTTAGAGAGTAGAAGCGACTATCCTAGGTTCACACAGCCAGTATCATCATTATCATCACCATGCATTTAATAAGCACCTACTATGTGTCAGGTACTGCGCTAAGCACTGGGCATGCAAAGAAAGGCAAAAGTATAATCCCCAGTCTCAAGTAGATCACATTCTAATGAGAGAAGCAACATGCAAGCACTATGAGCAAACATGATAAATAGAGAATAGATGAGAGGTAATCTCAGAGGGATAGCACTGGCAGTAGGGAAAGAGGGAACTGAGAAAGGCTTCTCGAAGAAGGTGGAATTTGAATGGAATATTGAATGAAGACAAAAGATAGAGATGAGAAAGGAGGGCATTCCATGCATAGGAGATGGCCAGTGAAAAGACACAAGGTAAGGAGATTGAGTGCTAACTGGAAGAAAGGGTGAGGTCAGTGAACCCGGATTGTCAATTACACAGAAGGGAAGAAAGTGTAAGAAGACTGGAAAGGTAGGAAGGAGGCAGTTTGTGAAGGGCTTTCAATGACAGAGGATTTTATATTTGATCCTGGAGACAATAGGGAACCACTGGAATTTGTTGACTAGGAGGTGTCATAGTCAGATCTACACTTTAGAAAAATCACTTTAGCAGCCAAGATGGAGGAATGGGTAGATACTTGAGATAGGGGACCAACCAGCAGGCTACTGCAATAGCAGGCATGGGTGATGAGGGCTTGTTCCAAGATGAAGGCAATGTGAGAGTAGAGAAGACCTTTGCTAGAGATACTGTGAAGGCATAAAGGGAGTAAGGGAAGAGGATAAGTATTTATTTTTATATATTTTTTAAAATTTTATATTAATCAACCAAGATTCACCTTCTCCCCCCACCTCCAACTGAGAACACAAGAAAAACATAACCCATTGCAAACATTTACAGTCAATCAAGGCAAATTCCCACTTTGGCCATATCCAAAAGAAATGTATCATTCTACACGATTTGAGACATATTTCTTCATTAGTCCTCTGGAATTCAAAATTCAGCACAATAGTATTTCATCACATTCATATACCACAACTTGTTTATCCACTCACCAATTTATGGGCAATCTTTCATATTTCCATTCTTTACCAACTCAATAAAAAACTATAAACATTTTTGATATATCTTTGGAGTTTGTTTTCTTAGGGTGAGTCCCTCCCTTAAGCCACCTCCCTTGTAATTTTCCATCCTCCCTTCTTCCCTTTCCCTCCTATTTCCCTGTTGAATGAAATGTATTTTTTTCTTTTTTTTAAGTATATTTTTATTTATTTCATTAAATATTTCTCAGGTACATGTTAAAATGCTTTAACATTCACTTTTTTCAGATTTTGAGTTCCAAATTTTCCTTCCATCCCACCCCTTCCCCACCCATTGAGAAGGCAAGTAACATGATATCAATTATACATGTGAAGTTATGCAAAACTTATTTCCATATTAGCCAAGTTGCAAAAGAAAACACACACACACGTAAAATAAAGTTTTAAAAGTATGCTTCAGTCTGCACTCAGAATTCATCCATTTTTTCTTCGGTGGTGGATGTCATTTTTCATAATGAGTCTTTTGGAATTGTCTTGGATTATTGCTGAGAAGAGCTAAGTCAATCATAGTTGATCGTTGCACAATGTTGCTGTTACTATGTTCAATGTTCTCCTGGTTCTGCTCACTTCACTTTGTATCAGTTACTGTAAGTCTTCCCAGGTTGTCCTCAAACAATCCCCCTAGTCATTTCTTAAAGGACAACAGTATTCCATCACAATCATATACCACAATTTATTCAGTCATTCCCCAGTTAACTGGCATCCCTTGAATTTCCAATTCTTTGCCATCACAAAAAGAGTTGCTATAAATATTTTTGTACATATAGGTCCTTTTCCTTTTTAAAAAAAAATCTTTGGGATGCAGACCTAGTTGTGTTATTGATGGGTCAAAGGGTACAGTTTTATAGCACTTTGGGCTTGTTTTCCTATATGGTTGGACTACTTCACAATTCTACCCAGAGTACATTAGTATGTCAATTTTTCCACACGCTCTCAAGCATTTATCATTTTCCTTTTCTGTCATATTAGCCAATCTGAGTGTGATATGGTATCTCAGAGTTATTTTGATTTCTATTTCTCTAATCAGTAGATAGAGTGCCAGACCTGGAGTCAGGAAGACCTGAGATCAATTTGGCCTCATACACTTACTAGCTCTGTGAGCCTGGACAAGACACTTAACCCTGTTTGTCTCAGTTTCCTCACCTGTAAAATGAGCTGGAGAAGAAAATGCAAACCACTGCAGTATCTTTGCCAAGAAAACCCCAAATGGGGTCACAAAGAGTTGGTCACTACTGAAATGACTAAACAGCAAAAAAAAAATCAGTAGTAATTTAGAGCCTTTTTTATGTGACTGTTGATAATTTTTATTTCTTCTTCTGAAAACTGTCTGTTCATATCCTTTGACCATTTATTAATTGGAGAATGACTGTTATTTTTATGAATTTGGCTCAGTCCCCTATATTTTTGATGAATGAGGCTTTTATCAGAAAAAAAATTTGCTGTAAAATTTCCCCCCAGTTTCCTGTTTTATTTCTAATTTTGGCTGCATTCATTTTGTTTGTGCAAAACCTTTTTAATTTGATCCTGGAGACAAATTATCCATTTTACTTATCATAATCCTTTATCTCTTATTTAGTCATAAACACCTCCCTTACCCATAGATCTGACAGGTACATTTTTCTATGCTCCCCTAATTTACTTATAATATCACCTTTTATGTCTAAATCATGCACCCATTTTGACCTTCTATTGGTACATGTTGTACATACCTAGTTTCTTCTAAACTGCTTTCCAGTTTTTCTAGCAATTGTTGTCAAATGTTGAGTTCTTACCCCAAAAGCCTAATTTTTTTTGGTTTATCAAACATTAGATTACTGTGTTCATTTACTACTGTGTATTGTGTACCTAATCTATTCCATTGATCCACCATTTTATTTCTTAACCATTACCAGATTGTTTTCATGATTATTTCCTTGTAACAGTTTGAAATTAGGCACTGGTGGGCTGTCTTCTTTCACTTTTTTTTTTTTTTTGCTGATTCCCTTGATATTCTTGACCCTTTGATCTTCCAGATGAATTTTATTACAATTTTTTTTCTAGCTCTATAAAATAATTCTTTGGAAGTTTGATTGGCATGGCACTGAATAAGTAAATTAACATAGGTGAAAATGTCATTTTTATTATATGGACTTGGCTTACTCATAAGCATATTTCTCCAATTATTTAGACCTGTCTTTATTTGTGTGAAAAGTGTTTTGTAATTGTGTTCATTTAGTCCCTGGGTTTGTCTTGGCAAATAGATGCCCAAGTATTTTATATTGTCTATAGATATTTTAAATGGAATTTCTCCTTCTATCTCCTCCTGCTGGGTTTTGTTGGTAGCATGTAGAAATGCTGGTGATTTGTGTGGGTTTTGCTTTATATCCTGCAACTTTGCTAAAATTATTAATTATTTCAACTAGTTTTTTTAGTCAATTTTCTAGGATTCTCTAAGAACACCATTATATCAGCTGCAAAGAGGTATAGTTTTGTTTCCTCATTGCCTATTTTTATTGTTCCAATTTCTTTTTCTTGTCTTATTGCTATAGCTAGCATTTCTAATGCAATATTGAATAATGGTGGTGATAATGGACATCCTTGCTTCACTCCTGATCTTATTGGGAAAGTTTCAAGTTTAACTCCATTATAGATAATGCTTGTTCTTGGTTTTAGGTAGAAGATACTTATCATTTTAAGAAAGGCTCCATTGATTCCTATGCTTTCTAGTGTTTTTAAAAGGAATGGGTATTGCATCCTGTCAAAAGCTTTTTCTGCATCTTTTTTAATCATTTTTGTTATTGAGATGAAAAATTATAATTTTCCTAATATTGAACCAGCTCTGTATTTCTGGCATAAATCCCACCTGGTCACAGTACATGATCCTTGTAATATTGTGCTGTAATCTCCTTGCTAGTGTTTTATTTAACATTTTTGCACTGATATTCATTAAGAAAATTGGTTTATAGTCTTTCTCCATTTTCATTCTCCCTAGTTTAGGTTTCAAAACCATATTTGTGTCATAAAAGGAATCTGATAGGACTTCTTTACCTATTTCTTTTTCAATTAGTTTATATAGTTTGGGATTGGTTATTCCTCAAATATTCAGTAGAATTCACTTGTAAGTCCATCTGATCCTGGGAATTTTTTCTTAGGGAGTTCATTTATGGCTTGTTTGATTTTTTTTCTAAGAATTATTTAAGTGTTCTGTTTCCTTTTCAGTTAATTTGAGCAATTCATATTTTTGCAAATGTGCATAAATTTGCTTAGATTGTCAGTTTTACAGATATATGGTTGGGAAAAAATAACTCCTAATAAGTGTTTTAATTTCATCTTCATTGATGGTGCTTTAACCCTTTTAATTTTTTATACTGGTAATTTTGTTTTCTTTTTTTTTTTAAGTCAAATTAACCAATAATTTAACTCTTTTATTGTGGGTTTTTTCATAAAACCAGCTCCTAGTTTTAAAGGTTTTAATGTTTTTTCTTTCAATTTTATTAATTTCTCCTTTGATTTTCAGAATTTCCATTTTGGTGTTTAATTGGGAATTTTTAATTTGTTCTTTTACTAGTTTTTTTTTTTAGTTGTATGCCCAATTCATTAATTTGCTTTTTCTCCGTTTTTTGATATATTTGTTTAGAGATAAAAAATTTCCCCTAACTACTGCTTTGGCTGCATCCCACAGGTTTAGGTATGTTAACTCATTGTTGTCACTCCCTTTAAAGAAATTATTGATTATTTCTATGATTTGTTCTTTGACCCAGAGGATTTTGTTTCCAATAAAGTTTTAGTCTACACTTCCACTGCCCTTTATTGAATGTAATTTTGTTGTATTATTATCTGAAAAAGGTGCATTTAATATTTCTGCTTTTCTGCATTTATTTGTGAGGTTTTTATGCCCTAATACCTGACTAATTTTTGTGAAAGTGTCATGTACAGCAGAGAAAAAGTCATACCCCTTTCTATTACCATTCAGTTTTCTCCAGAGGTCCTTCATATCTCACTTTTCTAAGATTCTTTTCTTCTTCTTAACTTCTTTCTTATTTATTTTATGGTTAGGTTTATCTAGTTCTAAGAAGGGGAAGTTGAGTTCCCCCACTAGTATAGTTTTGCTTTCTATTTCCTCCTGTAATTTGTTTAACTTTTCCTTTAAGAATTTGGATGTTGTGCCATTTAGGGCATATATGTTTAGAACTGATATTACTTCATTGTCTATGGTGCCTTTTAGAAAGCTGTATTTTCTCTACTTCTCTCTCTTAATTAGTTATATTTTTGCTTTTGTCTTATCTGAGATTATAATCGCTACTCCTGCCTTTTTTACTTCAGCTGAAGCATAACAGCTTCTGCTCCAGCCCCTTAGTTTAACTGTGTGTCTGTTTCTAGTGTGTTTCTTGTAAACAACATATTGTTGGATTCCAGTTTCTAATCTATTCTATTTTCTGCTTCCATTTTGGGGTTGAGTTCATTCCATGAGTGAAACGCATTTTTGCACCCGGTTCCATATGTTTGTGTATTCTTTCTTCATTTGACAATTCAGATGACAGTGAGTTTTGTGTCTGCTCCTTTCTTCCACACCCTCCTTCTTTATTTCTATGTCTGCTTATACACCCTGATTATGTGAGATAATTTCCCCCAATCTTCCTTCCCCTATCCCCCACCACAGTATACTCCTCTTTCTCTCTTTTTCCATTCTTTAATAAAGATCATCAAGACATAACAGAACCATTCCCAGGCATTTAGTCCTTTATCATTGTTCATTCATGTTTACCTTTTTATGTTTCTCTTCACTTCTATGTCTGACCTTCAGTTATGGTCTTTTTATCAGGAATTATTAGAAGTCTCCTGTTTCATTAAAAATCCATCTTTTCCTCTTGTAGCATTATACTCAGTAAAACTGAGTTATTCTTGGCTATAAGTTTATAGCCTTTGTCTTCTGGAATATTGTATTTCAAGTTCTCTACTCCCTTATAGTGGTGGCTGCTAAATTGTGTGTGATCTTGACTGATTCTTCAATACTTGAATTCTTTCTTTCTGGCTGCTTGCAATATTTTTTTCTTTGACACAGAGGCTCTGGTTTTAGGTTATAATGTTCCTGGGAGTTTTCATCTTGGGGTTAATTTTATGAGGTGACTGGTGGATTCTTTTTATTTCCACTTTGCTCTCTAGTTGTAAGAGATCTGGTCAGTTTTCTTTTAAGATTTTTAGACATGTGATTTCCATACTCTTTTTTTTTTTGGTTGTTGCATTCAAATAGTTCAGTGATAACTTATTTTTTTTCTCCTTGATCTGTTTTCCAGATCAGTTGTTTTCGCTAAGAGATATCTTACATTTTCTTCTGTTTTTTTTTCAGCCTTTTGAGTTTGTTTTAATATTTCTTGTTGCTTTATAAAGTCATTGGCTTTTATGTGGTCCATTCTAATTATCAGGAAGTTTGATGCTTGGGCAATTCTTTCTTCTATAACTGTCATTTATTTTTCCACTTTTTCCCTCAAGCACTATTATTCCATTTATAAAAACATTTTTAACTCTTGCTTTTTCTCTTTGAGAAATTCTGGTTGAGTTTGTGCCCAGTTTGTGTTTTTCTCTGAGGATTTACTTGTAGATATTTTGGAACCTTTCGCTTCTTCTGGATTCATGCCTTGAGCTTCCTTGCCACCACAATGATTTATTATGATGGAGTTCTTTTTTGTATTTGCCTATTTTTCCACCCTACTTCCTGACTTTGGCTTTGATATTAGGGCTGGATTCTGCCATACTTGAGGAGGGAAGGTCTGTCTGATCCTTTTGCTACTTTCTTGGAGTATTAAGTGTTGTTAATCCAGTAACTCAGGGACAGGATAGAGATCTGTAAGTTTTCAGTGCCCCAAAAGTGTTATGATTTAGGGAAAAAATTTGGTTGCTGCCCCTTTTGTCTGAGCTCTACAAGTTCTTGACCCATGTTTGGGTCTGTGCAAGAGCAAATTGCCACTAGCTCCACCTCCATCTTCCAGCTAGAGAGCTCTGTTGGTTCTGAGTGGCAGAATTGTGCCTTTGGTGTGGGTTCCCTGCTTTGGTTATTTCTCTGCCAGCTTGGCTAGTCACTGGAAGTATGACCCTGCTTGGGGTCTGCACCACACTACCACCTCTGTTGCCACTGCTGCTAGCTTCTGAACTTCCTTCTTTCTTCATGTGCCACCCAAGCCCTCCTCACATAGGAATGATATTGTCTGGTGTAGTACCCTTCTCAGTCCACCCTAGATCTGTGATTGGAATGGGGTAGTGGATGACAAAGGTGCCAGTTACCACCCATCTCTATCACAGTGCCCTGGTATGGATCTGGGATCTCCTCTTGCCCTAGTGAACAGCCTCTCCCTCGTCACTCATGCTCATGCTCATGCACAGTACATTTCTCATCAGACCCCCAACCCCAGTGTCTGCAGACCTCCCCATCTGCCTCCCTCTGCTGAACTAGGCTAGATAAAGGACTCACTGTGACTTTTTAGGGATTTCTCCATCAAGATTCAGTCTCGTATACTTTCTAGATTGATCTGGAAAAGCTTGTGAACAAGAGCTCACTGCACCACTTCCTTTCTTTCCACCATCTTGACTCTGCCTCTGAGAATAAACATTTATTAAGCACCTACTATATACTAAGGACTATGATAAGTGCTTTTGCAAATATTACTTCATTTCAGGTATCAACATAATACTTGGCAACAGATTGGAACCGTGGAGTGAGTGTGAGAGAATTGAGGATGACATCCAGATTGTGAGCATGGGGAACTAGGAGGATGGTAGTGTCCTTGACAGTAATAGGGAAGTAGGAAAGCAAAGGAGGGTGTGGGGGTTGAGGGGAAAATAAGGAGTTCCTTTTTGGACATGTTGAGTTTGAGACGTCTAAGGGACATCCACTGTGGGGTGTCTAATAAGCAGTCAGAAACTTTCTCTCTCATGGGGGAGAGAGGTTAGGGGTGGGTAAACAGCCCTTAGAATCATCTTCATAATGATTATAATTGGTTCCATAAAAGTTGATGACATTACCCAGCAAAACAGGATAAAAGGAGAAGAGAGCTGTGGTTCCCACAGCTAGCTGGCATGAATTGGATGAAGATTCAGCAAAAGAGGCTATGAATTATGTGGCTGAAGCAGGACTTGAACCCAGGTCTTCCTGGCTTCCAAAGGTGATTCTCTATCTTGCATGCCACACTGTCTTTCTCCAAAACTTACTTCTTTGATTTTGTGGGTGTTCCCTCCACTGATGCAGATCATAGCCCTTCTGTCATTGGGTAACTGGTCATCATGAGTTTGCAATGGCTCCCCCAAATCCATCACCATGTGGTCAATCTGGTGATGAGACCCTCTGACCTCATCTAGACTTCAGGCTAGAGTGATGGCCCAGCCCATACTTATGCCTTCCTCACCTAGATTCATGGGTAAAATCCCCAACACTGTGAATGCTCTTTCCCCCACGCCATCTATAGTCTCTGCTCCATTATGTGGCCACTCCACACGGGCTCTGATCTTTTTTGATTTGGTTTGGTTTTGTTTTGTATCTACCTCTTCCTCTTGTAAATATACACATGAGTTTCTGAACTGCCTAGAATCCAGAGTAAAACTCCCCACTTCCATATTTGAATCACACTTCTTCTGTAACAGCAGCGACCTTCAAACAGCAGCTACTGCTGCTGCTGCTGCTGCTGCTACTACTACTACTTGTAGGATAGCCTTTCTGTCTCTCTTTTCTCTCTCTGCTTCTCTTTGTGTTCATCTCTGTCTCTGTCTTTTTCTATCCCTCTGTCTGCATCTGTGTCTGCATCTGTCTCCATCTCCATCTCTCTATTTATCTCTATGTCTCTCTAGCTTTGTCTTTCTGTTTATCTCTTTGTCTCTCTGTGTCTATGCATCTCTCTCTCCCTTTCTCCTAAACTATATTAGAATGATTTAAAAGCTCAGTTACCCTTCCCTTGTACTTTGTGACCTCTCAATGAATCTCATGGAGGTAGAGAAACAGAGATGCCAATCCCTATTTTGTCTCCAACGTATACAGGGTAATCCAAAGCCTTATTATTCCTGTCTGAAATTGCTGGGCTATGAATGCCACGATTATGGAAGCGGGAGGCCAGGGAGGCAGCAGGGGGCTGGGTACGTGGGCTCCTGAGCTGTGTGCATTGTGTACAGCCCATGGACTTGCTCGGGAAGAATGAGGCCTCTGTCTTCTCTCAGTCTTATATTTGTCTTACACCAAAGCCCACCAAATTGGACCGTATGAAGACATGAAGCCCTTTTGGCGAGGTAGCTAGCTGGCTGTGGGATATTTACAAGAATTTGGTATTAAAACAGAAAGTTATTCTGGAAAGAAAAGAAACAAAAAGATGCTGTGGAAAAAGGCAAGATGGCAACCATTTTTGACTGGAAGCATGATACAAACTTTAATGTCTATTGATATAGATTTAGAGGCTTAAATGAGATCATTCATACATGTAAATCACTTTGCTTACTTTAAAACACTATCCGTATATCAGCTCTTGTTATTGGGAAGTGGGGTGTTGAGGGAGGGAGGGAGGTTCCAGACCTTCCCTTTCATCAATGAGGGAAAATGCAGAACACAATTAGTCAATAATTACTAGTCTTAGAAAATTATCTGAAGCACTAACAAGTTAAATGACTTGCCCAGGGCCACATAGCTAATGTTGAAATCTAGGTGGATATGTCACATTCCACCTTGCTTTTCTGTTCTCTGTTCCAACTTTTCTTTTAGATTAGGTCTCCCTCTTTCACCTAGGCTGAAAGTGCCAAACCACTGACCCCAGTAACAAGGGTAAAGGCATGCACCACCATGCCTGGCTATCATAAATTCTAAGATGCCCTTACCCTCAAATTTTTGGAATGCCATTTCTACTGCCTCATTTGGCATATCAGCTTGAGGGGCTCCATCGTCACTGAGGATGAAAGTAGCTAAGTCGTGCAATGTCTCTCACATCTGTCTATTGTCCTCCCAGTTCCGTGTACAAATGCTCTTGAGAGGACTGTGCTTAACTGGGTCTCATGCCAAGCTTTCTCCAGGCTCATTTTCCTCCTCACTGCTTTTTACTGTTTTGTGGGGAAATGCTGCTTATTGTCTTCTATCATCTGCCTCCATGGTTTTTTGCAAATGAGCTTGTATTCTAAATGGTTGTTGTCCTGACTGCCATGTCTTTCCACTTGGCCAGGAGATCAAAGGTTTTCTGACTGAGGGGATTTCTGAGCTCATTTGGCTTCCTCATTATGGCAATTGTTTTAGATCATTAAACACTAAGAAATAATCAGAGTCAATGTCTTTTCTTTTTCCATTTCCTAGTTTTCAAAGTCAACAACTTACATGGGCCAAGTTGGAGCCAATGTAATTGAACACAGTTTCTCCTCCTCCTCTTTATTCTTCATTCTAATTTGACCTTGATTATGAATTTTTCCGTTATCCATCAACTGTCTATACACAGACAGCTGATTAGGAAATGACCACCACATCAGTGACCAATCTGTAAAGATACAGTCAATTTCATTTGGTGTGATATGGTTTGGCATTTGCAGGTCCAAAGCCTTTTGACTTTCTTATTGAGGAAAATATTTATGATGTACAGGCATTAAGCTTCAGAGTAAAAAGGAGCCTTTGGTTTATTAATCCAAACTATATTTCCATCTATGTTTTTCTTTCCCTGTGCCCACATTCAGAATGAAATTTCTGCCTATGAATGAATTAGTACATGGAAGAATGAAAAGGCATTTAAGAGTTTATTATGTTCCAGGCACTGTGCTAACAACAAGGGATACAAATACAAAAACAGGATGGTCCTTTCCCTCATGGAGCTTACATTTTAGTGAGTAAAGTATCAAGGGAAATGCCGATTTAAGTTGGTAGTTCTTGTCATGTTCTCTGAAGGATTTCTCTAGGAAATTGAGAATACGGTAGCTAGGTCCTGCAGTGGATAGAGCGGGGGACCTGGATTCAGAAATATCTGAGTTCAAATTTGGCCTCAGACACTTACTAGCTGTGTGATCTTGGGCAAATCATTTAAACTGTCTGCCTTAGTTTCCTCAGCTGTAAAATAAGAATGATCATAGAACCTTCTTCCAAGGGTTGTTGTGAGGATCAAATGAAATAATATTTGTAAAGCACTTAGTGCAGGGCCTGGCACATAGTAGGCCCTTAATATATACTTGTTTCCTTCTTTCCTTCCTTCCTTCCTTCCTTCATTCCTTCCTTTGTTCCTTCCTTCTTTCTTTTCTTCCTTCCTTCTCATTCTATGCAACAGATCTTAGTATATGAACTACAACTGGCTTGCTAGTGGTCCCTATCCTTCCATTTATCATGAGCCCTTCAAGGTGAGATGACCAAGCATGAAATAAAAGGATTTTTTCCTCTTTCTTTACCCTCCCCCACCTCCCTTATCCAGTTGTCATCTAGTTCATCAATCAATTATCATTTAACAAGCAATAGCACTGGCGGTACAAATACAAAAGTGAGGCAGCCTTTTTGCTTAAGGAGTTTATATTCTACCAGGGCAGGGGAAGTTCCCCATCCAGAGAATCAGATACAGGTTTTATGCCACTGCCACCACCACACACCACCCAAAAGTCAGCTAAGATTGAGGCACAAAAACTGGCAGAATTGAGAAAGGCCTCTTGAAGAAGATGGCCCTTGAACCTTGTCTCAGAGGAAACAAAGACCTCCAAGAAGTGATGTGAGGAGAGGGAGCATTGCAGGCCTCGGGGTGGGAAGAGCCTGTTCCCAAAGGGTCAGGAGCAGGATGACAGAATGTTGTGTACAACATTTTGTTAACTTGGTTAACTTGGCCCAAGACTAGCTTGCATGATGAGGAACTCCATGGATTCATGCTGGACACAGAGGCAAGGGTTAGATGATGGGGGGCTTAAAACTCCACACAGATGAGTTTGTCTTTGAACCTAAAGATGAGGTGAGGGAGGAGGCAGTAAATTGGAGCTTACGGAGCAGAGGGCTGCCATTGTCAGATCTGGGCTTTAGGAATACTGGTTTGGCAACTGTGAGGAGAGGAGAGACTAGATCCCTACAGGCCAATTATGGGGTTGTTGCAATAAGCCAGAAGACAAGTGATGAGTGCCTGGACTGGGGTGGTGGCCATGTTAGTGTAAAGAATGGGACAGATGGGAAAGATATTGACAAGGTAGAATCAATAAGATTTCCCAACTGATCAGGCATGGTGGGAGGTGGTGAGTGGGGTAGAGTGGAAGATGACCCTGCCAAATTTGGTGGTTGGAAGGATAATGATGCCCTCAATACAAATAGGGAAGTTAAAAGGATGAGGGGAAGTTCTTTTTTACATAGTAGGTATCTAATACACATACATGGAATTGAACTGAAGTGGACTGCATTGACTTGAAATTCATTAAATATCTCTGACACTTAGTCTTTTGGTTGGATCCCCTCTGGGATACATTAGACCAATTCCTTACCTCTCATTTAGACAACTACAATAGTCTCTCTCTCTCTGTCTCTCTCTTTGTCTCTCTGTCTCTCTCTCTCTGTCTCTGTCTCTGTCTCTGTCTCTCTCTCTCTCTCTGTCTGTCTCTCTCTCTCTCTCTCTCTTTCTCTCTTTCTCGCTCTTATTTTTCAGTTGTCCTCAGTAATCTTGTAGCAGTAATCTCTCCCCACTCCAATGCACTGAGCAACATGAAGCCTGATTAATCTCCCAAAGATAATGCTTTCATCATACACTTCTCTGCTTAAAGACTTCAGTGGCTCCCTATTACCTAGAGCATAGTGTCCAGCTCCTTAGTTAGACATTAAATAGCCCCTATGATCTTTCCACCACCATCCTTTGCTCTTCCTCCTTGCTTCCCCCAAGCCTCGAAAGCTCATTGCCCAGTACCCCTTTGCTCCCAAAACTCCCCCACTTCTAAAACATTCTCCCCACTCTCACTCGTTTTTCAGTCTTCACCTGTA
The DNA here is from genome assembly GCF_900497805.2 of Vombatus ursinus. Taxonomy (NCBI): domain Eukaryota; kingdom Metazoa; phylum Chordata; class Mammalia; order Diprotodontia; family Vombatidae; genus Vombatus; species Vombatus ursinus. The sequence goes on along the minus strand of NW_020954551.1, from coordinate 760,983 downwards.
CCATCTCCATGAAATTTCCCCTGACCCCTGGTGATGTCCATGCCCATTGAATCTGCAGCATACATTGTCCTATCACATACTTGTGAAATGTATATACTAGACCTATCTCTGCATTTTTTGTCTTGTCTTATATGACTATTTAACTTCTCATGTGTGTCTGGCTTAACTTGTCCCCAAACTAGGATGCAAACTCCATGAGGACAGAGAATATGGGATATGAAAATCTTGACCCCAGATAGCACAAACCCTAGTGCTCTGAACATAGTCAGGAGGATTTGGGTAAAGATTCTATCTCTGACACATCCTGGCTGTGTGACGTGAGGCTGGGCAAGTCACCTTCCCTATCTCTCCGTGCCTCAGCTAAGTCTCAAAGACTATACATTGCAGGGGAGGGGCTGATCTACACTGGCAGAAGAAGTTTCCTCCCCTGAAGTTCCCTATCCCCCTGAGATCACGGGTCACTCAATGAATAAAACCAAATTCATGTTATACAGAGAGTGTTAAACAGTGTCTTACAGTAACTGGCCCTGTTACTGCATCCCTTTTCACCCCAAGGAATTTCATAAATATTATCATTTTTAAAGAAGTTTGGTGGTGTAGAGAGTAGACAGCTGGCTTTGGAGTGAGGAATAATACTAATAATAGCAGCTAACATTTATACAGCACCTACTATGTGCCAGGCACTGGGCTAAGTGCTTTACAATTATTATCTCATTTGATCCTCACAACAACCGTGGAAGGTAGGTAGTGTTATTATCCCCATGTTACAGATGAGAAGACTGAGTCAAACAGAGGTTAAGGCACTTGCCCACAGTCACACAGCTAGTAAGTGTCTGAGGCTGGATTTGAACTCAGTTCTTCCTGACTCCAACTCCAGTGCTCTATCCAGTGAGCCACCTAGCTTCTGTGTGACCATGGACAAATAACTTATTTGTCAGTGTTCTAGGCCACTGTTTAAGTCTCTAAGTTTTGGTGAAGGTGCTGACCTGCATTAATGAAGAAAGTTCCCTCACCAAGAGTTCCCTACACCCGCCTTCCCCCAAAAAACCAAACCCTTCAAAACTATCATTCCTCAACAATAACCTGTATGAGGATGATGATTCACAACTTTCTTTAAAACCCTATAGGTGAATGTCTGGTCCAAATCAGAAAAAAAAATCCACTAAAGGAATAAATATTATTAAGTGGGCTATGAAAGTTTTTTATGCAATAGTTTCAGGATCAAAAAAAGCTTTGACTTATATCTTCCTTTTAGGTTTTCTGAGCGTCCATCTATGAAATAACGTTCAGGCTTCCATGGCCCCAAACCATCCAGTATGCTAAGTTCAAGATTCAAATAACTCTTTGACGTTTTAAATGAATACAATGTATCTCAAAACCCTTTAAAAACAAATAACCGAGGCCAAGGTAAGATGATTAGTCAGAAGAAGGCAGTAACCTGATAACGTCTCTGAATCATCCCCAGGCAGGAGACATCAGATGTGAAGCAAACGCACAAGATGCATCTGTTTTCACTCAGAAGCCTCCCCTGGCCCCCCGGTCGCAGCCCCCCTCCCCTCTTCATGGAATGAACACGACTGAAAAGTCACAGGGAATAAAAAGATGTTTGTAAGATACAGAGGACTTAATCCTCTCTCTAAGTACCCGACTGTCAGGGCCAGAGATAGTCATCCAGAATCTCACCCAGGCTGTCTGCCGGAGCTGTCATTGCTGGGTGAGTCACCGTGTCCTATTTGTCAATACTCGAGGGATTCATTCGAGACAGAGCGCCTATCTGAGGAAACACGGTGTCCAACAGGGATCCGGTTTCCTCGCTTGTCAGTGAGCAGTGATGGAGCCGGGAGCCCGCGATGACAGTGATAGCGTCTGAGCCGTCGGCAGGGAGAAGCGGGGGATGTCTGTTCCAAGGCACAAGAAAGGAGGGGGCCTTGAAGTCTGCTGATCAGATCCCCAGAGCACCAGGACCACTTAACTCGTTGTTGTCCAAGGATGTTCCAATGTACCTTTGGGATGGAGTGGGAATGGGCATTTGAGCACCAGGCACCGTGCCTTAGCACTTTACCAGTATTATCTCATTTGATTCTCACAACCCTGGGAAGGTAGGTGCTGTTGTCACCCCCATTTGACAGTGGGGGGAAACTGAGGCAGACAGAGATCAAGTGACTTGCCCAGGATCACACAGCTAGTAAGTGCCTGAGGCTGTATTTGGACTCAGGTCTTCCTGACTCCAAACTTCCTTTGCTCAGCTTTGAAGTCAGAAAGACTAACGTTCCAGTGCTACCTTCATCTCCAGTCGATCAATAAACATTTATTGAGGGCTTGCTGGGGGCCAGGCACTGTGCTAAGTGCTGGAGATGCAAAAAGAGGCAAAAGACAGTCCCTGTGCTCAAAGAGCTTAGAATCTGATGGGGGAGACAACAGGCGAATAAATACATACAAACAAGCTAGATGCATGATAAATAAGAAATAATTAAGAGAGGAAAGGCACTAGAATTAAGAGAAGATGGGAATGGCCTCCTGTAGAAAATAGGATTTTAGTTGGGACTTCAAGAAAGCCAGGAAAGTCATTTGGTGGTGATAAGGAGGGAGAGTATTCCAGGCATGGGGCACAGCCAGAGAAAATACTTGAAGCTGAAAGATGGAGTGCCCTGCATCAGCCGGGCAGCCAGAGCATGTTGGCGTGGAAGGTCTAAGAAGACTGGAAAGGTAGAAGGGAATAGGTTATGAAGCGCTTTGAATGCCAATCAGAGCACTTTGTAGTTGACCCTGGAGGTAATAGGGAGCCACTGGGGATTTTTGAGCAGGGGAGGAGGTGTGCGATATGGTCAGATCCAAACTTTAGGAAAATCATTTTAGTGGCTGAATGTAAACTGAATTAGAGTGAGGGAGACTCTACAGGCAGACCCACCTGCGGCTGTTGTCATTGTAACCTCCAGGCTCATTCTGTGACCCCAAGTCTCCTTCCCTCCCAGGATCTCCATGTGAATATGAGGAGCATCTATTCCTCCAAGCGACAAAGCTAAGTGACCTCAAAACGTTGTTGTTGGATCAGAAGCCCAGAGCTGGAAGAAGGCTTGGGAACCACCTAGTCCACCTGTTTCATTTTCTATGTAGGAAAACTGATGCCCATGAAGGTTGGATGGCTTGGATGAGATCAGACAAGTAACAAGTACCTGAGCAAGGCTTTGATGCCAAATCCTGCATTCTTTCCGCTGTCCCATGGCTTTAATTCAGATCTTTTCACTTCATCCAGATCTCTTAAAGGAAGACAGACTTTCTGCCTGTTGTTTTTTAGCTGACTGGTATGAACTGGCTGTTTAAATGGTCCTGAACTCATTGTATAATTATGCAGCACTTCCTTCTGTTCTGGCTGGGTCCTGGGGACTGGCCCAACTCATCTGTCCTTAAATACCATTCATCTGAATCACTGCCTTGGCTTTCCTAGGCCTGTGGAGAAGTTCTAAATTCTGCTCAGACTGGAGATAAATCTGGCCTTGAGAGATCCCAGAGAATGGGTAGCACAAGTCAGTCCCCATCAGAGACTAGACTGTGTACCTTAGGGAGAGGAAAAAGACAATGGAAGGCTGACTTCTTTTTTTATTTTACATAACCACTCCTTTCTGCTCACGGCACAGTATGCTTTGTTGTAAGGAATTACACGCTGGACATTCAAGTTGCTAACACCCTGGAAGAGTCAGGAGACCCAGGCATGCAGAGCTTCCCTTCAACAGAGCAGCTCTTTTAGTGAAGGGCTTTGTGACTTCAAAGTCTGTTGTGTATGGAGGTTAGTGCATATGAATCATAGCTAAATTCTGTTTCTTTTTGCAAAGCTATCCTCATATTTGGTATGCTGGGTGAGTAAAATCCCTATTAAGCAAAATTGTAAATTTACCTTTATCTGGAATAGCATAATATCCCAAGTTTTTATGGCACTCTTCACAAAACTCTCAGCGCACTAGCATGCTGTAGCTCACCCTTTGAGAACTACTGACCCCAAGAACACTCACCAGAAAGCTCAACACTTTTGAATATGGCCTCAAGCATTGAGCTGGAGCCTGCTTCCTCTCTGCCTGTGTTTGTACTCTGAGATCCCTGGAATGTGAGAAGAGCAGGGATTCTATTCCAATGGAAATAAATATTTCATCAATACAGTCACCGCTTGCTGCAGTGGCAGGAAGGTTAGTATTTCATCACCCAGGCCGAGTCGTCCCCCCACTAAACTCTCACGGACAGGCCTCGAAGGCCGGCATCGGCTTCACCAAGTAATTGAGACAATAAAGGCAAACAGTGGAACTTTTCAGCTGATCAGAAACAGGTGTCCTATTCAGATTTTCCAGTAACTTTTTTTTCTCCATATAAGGAGAAAAACAGGTGCTGGGAGAGATGAGCTCAGCGGGAAAGCAACTTATAGCCAGGAGAGACAGAGGGTTTGGGGGAAAAAAATCTGCCTGAACATTAAAGCGTCTTCAGATCGAAAGCTCAATCAAAGTGTATTTTACATCACACCTGAAGTTATGAAAAGTTTCTTCTTTCCCCTTTGAAGAGAACACTGGATCCCAGTCCCTTATTGAACACGTTTACCATGCTGCTTCTGTCACCCGTTAGGAACACACCTATTCCAGGTGCACAGTCAGTCTGGGAGGGGCTGTGAGAGAACAGTAGATGGACACCAAGTTACAGTGTGGGGCTGAGAACAATTCACCATCAATGAAGGCAGGGCCTCCTAGGATTTGGTCTACCATTTCACCAAGCTTAATGGCCT
>NW_020954551.1:660880-755821 GCF_900497805.2 Vombatus ursinus | reverse complement strand
CCCCCCCTCCCCTCCCCTCCCCTCTCCTCCCCTCCCCTCTCCTCTCCACTTTTCACTCACCTCCCCAGTCTTCAGTTCTCATCTATAATATGGACCAGCTGACCTCTGAGCTCCTCACAGCTCCACATCTATGGCCCTTGGATCTGTAAAGTGGGGGGGCTAAATGACCTCTGAGGACCCTCCACCGTGACCTCTCTGGTCCCTCCTCTGTCCCTTTAAGTCCGTCCCTCCTTGCTCTGCCCTCAGTGAGGATGGAGAACAACAGCTGGTCGCCATTTCCTGAGGCCAAATGAAGTCGTGGCCAGAGCTGAATTTGGAGGTGGGAAGACCCGGGCTTCAATCCAGTTCTGGCAATCGCCTCAGTTTCCTCACTTGTAAAGTGAACGGGTCAGATTAGAGGGCACCAGAGGCCCCCTCCCGCCTCTCAGTCTGTGATCTAACTCTGCCTCTCCTTTCTGTGCTTGAAGGCCGCTGTCTCCATTTACCTTTCCTCTGAGACGGGCTTTCTTTACCTTCTTTATGTCACGGACCCCGTAGGTGACAGTCTGGGGAAGCCTACGGACCCCTTCCCAGATTCATGTTTTTAAGTAAAACAACAACAACAGCAAACGTAGGATTGCAAAGGAAAGCAATCGTACTGAACTAAATACACATCTTCCCCATCCAAGTCCACGGACTCCCCGAAATCTATGCACAGTCTCTTTGGGCTCCATCCACTCCTGGTTCAGGACCTTTCCTCTGAAGTTTTATTTCCCATTCATTAATCCCATTATTTACCTCTCCTGCAAACCCTCTCAAAGACTGAAACTTCCTGAATGAATTTTCCCCTTTCTCAGTAAAACTCAGGCTCAGGGCTGTCTCCCAGCATGGAGGTGGGGTGCATTTAGCTATCCACACTCTCTCGTATCTTGCTATCTTTATGAACAAGGCCATCAGTGAAATCTGACAGAGCTGCCCCACTCTGGCCAGCCCTGAGGCAAGGACAGGTTCCTTTATGAAGGAATCAGTTAGCAAATATAAATTGAACATCTACATCTCAGATAAAGTGCTAGGCATGAGGAATAGAAATATTTCTTTTAAAACAATTATTTTATTCTGAACTTAATAAACACCAAGAAAGAGCATTTCTATATGTGCAGGAGAAGAGAAATAGAGGAATGTTAAGTGCAACTGCACGCCACTCTTAGTACGGCTTACTTTTCTTTCCAGCTGTATAATAAGCATGACACGTGACTTTCCAAGCTGTCCTGCTTATCAGTGGTTCTTACAGGCCCTCATTCTGTTCTCTTCTGTGTACTTTTTAATGCTTCAATTAGAACTGTTTCTTTGTCTTTCTTTCTTTTTGCTACCCTATTCCTCACCCTATTCTAGCTCCCCAATCCCCAAACTGGGGGGGAAATACCTCTTGTAAAATATGCATAGTCGGGGCAGCTAGGTGGTACAGTGGATAGAGCGCCAGCCCTAAAGTCAGGAGGACCTGAGTTCAAATCTGGCCTCAGATCAAACACTTGACACTTACTAGCTGTGTGACCCTGGGCAAGTCACTTAATCCCAATTGCCTGAAAAAAAAAATATGCATAGTCAAGCAAAATAAGCAGGCCTGGAGTCAGGAAGATCTGAGTTCAAATCTGGCCCCAGACACTTACTAGCTGTGTGACCCTGGGCAAATCACTTAACTTTTATTTGCCTTTGTTCTCATCTGTAAAATGGGGGCTGGAGAAAGAAATGGCAAACCACTCTAACGTCTTTGCCAAGAAAACCCCATGTGCAAAAGTCCACAGGGTCATGTAGAGTCAGACACAACTGAACAACACCAAGGTTATAAATAGAAGAATAAGATGTGCCCTGTTCCCTCCAGGAACTCGTAATCTAGTTGGAAAGATAAGATGCAAACACATGAGAAAATAAGTTACCGTCCAAGGCAGTAGATGTCAAATTGTCCAACAGATAGCATTAGGAGGAAGCATCCCAGGCTCCCAGAGAAGAGTTAAGTCACATCAAGCTGGCCTGGTCAGAGACTTCCTGGAGGAAGTAGCATCTGAGCTGGCTTTCAAGGAGGGGCTAGACCTTGAGTAGCAGATGGAGGCCAGGGCAAACTAGACACGTAAAGCGATAAATGTTTATTAAGGTTCTCTGATATGAGAAAGGGCTGAGAACGGATCAAGAGGACTTAGAGTCATGCCCCCACCTCTGATATTTACTCCCTGGACAAAGCACTTAACCGCTCGGTGCCTCAGTTTCCTCATCTGTAAAATGAGGGGGTTGCACCAAGCAGACTCTAAGATCTCTTCTGACTTTATGAGTGAGGAACACTAGGATTCCTCAGGCGTCTATTAGCTGTGTGATCCTGGGCAAAATCATTTCATCTCAGCCTCAGTTTCCTCATTTGTAAAATGGCAATGATAATATCTCCTACTTCACGGTGCCGTTGTAAGGACCAAATGAGATAAAGTGTGTAAAAATGTAAATGTATGCAAAATACATATGCAAAAATACATATAAAATGTAAAAGTATGTAAAAAGCATGTAAAAAAGCATGTAAAAATAAAATATGTAAAATCACAAAGTGTTTTACAAACCTTAAAGCCCTATATAAACACTAATGATTATTATCATCTTCATTATGACTAAAATGCTTTAGAAACCTTAAGGCATTCTATAGAGGTGAATTTTTATTGTAATTATTATTGTGGTTATTATTTTGATGGTGCTGAGCTAAGGTCGGAAGATATTAAGACAATAATGAAAAAATCTTCACCCTGAAATAACTTGGAATGTGGGTGAACAACATGTTAAAAACAGACAAGTAAATACAATGGGATGTGAGGGAGGCCCTGGAGGGATAGAGAAGGTCGAAGGTAGGAGGGAGCCTGTGTGGAAAGAAAGCCAAAGATCTGAGAGGCAGGGCAGTCCAGACATGGGATGTGGCCTGTACAAAGACTTCACTTATGGAAGTGGTTTGCTGAGTTTGGAAATGGGAACATAGACTAATTTGGTTGGGATGCATGAAGTGAATCAATGAGTCCAAAAACACCTACTATGTGCCAGCCACTGTGCCAAGCATGGGGCATACAAAGAAAGGTAAAAGACAGCCCCAGCTCCCAAGGAGCTCCCAGTGCGGGGAGTAATGTCTGGAATTGTAGGCTAGACATGGGTCACAAAGGTCTTTCAAGACTGAGCTGCCAAGTCTGTATTTAATCCTAGAGGTAATAGGGAGCCCTTTAAGGTTTTTAACAGGGAATGGCATGGTCAGACCTGTGCCTTAGGGAGACTATTTTGCCAGCTGTGTGGGGGATGGATTGGAGAGAAGAGGGATGACAGCAGAGAAACCAATTGCCTATTGCAATCATCCTAGACTTGGGGGATGTCTGTGTGAGTACAGAGAAGGGGATGTATAGGGGAGATATTTCAAATGTATAATTAAGGAGACTTGGCAACTTACCGCCTGGGGGTGGTGAGAGGCAGCCCAAAGTCAAGGGTGACTGCAAGGCTGAAAATCTGGGTGGGAAGAGAATAAGCGTATATAGAGCAGCTACTAGGTGCCAGACACTGCACTAAGTGCTTTTGACAAATATTATCTTCTTATCCTCACAACAACTCTAAGAGAGAAATGTTGTTATTATCCTCATTTTTACAGTTGAGGCAACTGAGGCAGACAGAGGTTAAGAGACTTGCCCAGGGTCACACAGATAGTGTCTGAGACTGGATTTGAACACAGGCGTTCCTGACTACAGGCCCATGGCTCTATCCACTGAGCCACCAGCTAGGTTACTGGAAAGATGGCGGTGCACTTGACAGAAATAAGAAAGTTTGGAGGAAGGAAGGATTCATCTATGAGAGGGAAGATGATGAATTTGGTTTGGGGCATATTGAGTTTGAGGGTCAGCCAGGACCTCCAGGTGGAGCTGTGGGTGGTGGGACCTTGGAAAGCTAGAACAGACGGCTAAGGAGGTTGGATTTTATCCAACGCTCATGTGGGGTCCCTGGTGACATGTGATTATTGCTAAAAACATACCATGACAAGTACTTCAATTCATTCATCAATAACCATTTCTGAAGCACTTGCTGTGTGCAAAGTGCTGAAAACACAAAGAAAATGGTACCCACAGAATGGTATCTGTCCTTGGTGGCAGTCTAGGGAGTCAGAAAAAGAGCTGGGGGGGAGGTAAGAGGGGGGATAAAGGTTGGTTGGCCTGGGCTATGCCCCAAAATAAAGGCTACCCAATGGGAGAAGGGAGCAGGCTGGGGGAGGGATGGAGCGGGGTGAGAAGGTCACAGGGAGAGATGAATGGTCCAGGATAAGGAAGCTCCCAACACTGAGCGAGCTTCCAAAGTGAGGGCTCAGTTAAGGCATGGTGGGAAAGGACAAACATCACTATCGTGCACCTCAGGTTTGTGTTTTTTTCTCTTTGCTTGTTTTGTTTTGTTTTGTCCTTGTGGTAGACAGGAAGTCTGATCAGCGGCTGTCCTCCAGCAACATTCAGAGCCCTCACTCGCTAACCAACCTGTTATTTCCTGTCTAAAGTGCATAGGGTCACAGTACCAATGGTTTGGAACTGAAAAGGACCTCAGAGGTCATCTAATCCAACCCCCACATTTTACAGAAGAGGAAACTAAGGCTCAGAGACATGTTGTGCCCTGCCCTTGGTCATAAAAGGGCTAAGTGGCAGGACACAACTAATTCTATGAGACAAAAGAGGTGCCTTAAATGATGCTGGGACATGCTTCAGCATCGAGGAAGTGATTGGGCAGACAGGGCAATACCTTGCTTAAAGTCTGCTAGTCTAACCTTGGCTATTTGCAGAAGATCAGAGATCCTCAATGGGGAAAAAAAACCCAGCTTCCAAGCCCTTTCCAGAAATCACTTATTTTTTAAAAAATGAAATAAAAATAAAGATTAGTGGGAGAGGGATTTGTATCTACTAGCCAATTGGTTTCTTGGACCTGAATTCTCAGGCAGTCAAGGCTCCTATTTTCAAATGATCTCAGAAAGAAAGTTAAACCTCAGATGACTGGAGAGAAAGAACTCTGAGTCCCTGCACTTTCTAGGATAGTGCTGGGGATTTTTATCCCAAGGCTCCAGCAGCACTGTCTAGCACCCAGCCAGTCACACTGAATGGTTGTAAAGGGTTATTGAACAGCTCAAAGCAGAGTCCTCAGTGTGAAATCAGCTGGTGAGTGGCCTACCGGGGCCACCAAGTCATGGGAGTGATTAAGCCATTTCACAGTGAAATCATGTAAACATGGTCACAAGGATCAGCTATAAGAAATAAGGCTGAACCTTTACTGGCTATGCCCTGCTGGGAAAACTCACCTTTTTAACCACTGTTCTCATGGTCTCATGAGAATGGCTTCAAGACATAGAAAACCTCCAGTGCTTTGGGTAGAGTTAGAATCACTGCCTTTCAGAGTTGGAAGGGACCTGAGCTGCATCTAACCCAATCCACACCTGAAATATGGATCGACTCTGACATCCCTAACCAAGGGCCATCCAGCCTTTGCTTAAAGACCCCAAGTGGGGAGAACTCACTGCTTCCTGAGGCAGCCCATCCCTCCAGTGGACAGCCATAAATGTTAGGAAGCGTTTCTCAACACTGAGCCAACATTTGCCTCTTTGCAAATTCCACTCATTTCCCCTAATTCTTCCCCCTATGGTCAAGTAAGACAAAAATAAATCCTCTACCCTGTGATAACCCTTTGTATATTTGAAGACAGCTACCATGTCTTCCCTAAGTTTCTTGGAAGGTTGTTAAGATATTTCATCATGAGTCCTCTGTATTTTTGTTGGCCATTGTATTTATCCACGTTCTTAAGTCTCTCAAAATTGTTTGCCTTTGCAATGTTATTGTTATCGTACAAACTTTTCTCCTGGTTCTGCTCACTTCCCTTTGCATCAGTTCATACAAGTTTCCCCAGATTTCTCTGAAATCTTTCCCTTCATTGTTTCTTATAGCAAAATTGCACTTTCATATCCATATACCATAATTATATATTTTTAAATTTATGTTCAGCCATCCTCCCCCCTTAATCCTTTGTCACCACAAAAAGAGCTGTCAGGCAGTCAAGGCTCCTATTTTCAAATGATCTCAGAAAGAAAGTTTCCTATATAGAAAATTTTCCTATATATGGGTCTTTTTCCTCTTTTATCTCTTTGGGGTACGATCTCATATCACTAGGTCAAAGTATATCCATAGTTTAATAACTTCTGGGGCATAGTTCCAAATTACTTTCCAGAATGGCTTCATTCTGAAGATTTCTAGCTCCCCCAGCAGTGCATTAATGTACCTTTTTTCCAGAAGCCTCTCCACTATTTGTCATTTTACCACTTTGTCAACTTTATGAATCTGATTGGTGTGAGGGAGAACCTCAGAGTAGCATTTTTTTAATATGGCTATTTATAGCTTGGATTTCTCTCTCTCTCTGAAAATCGCCTGTTCATGTCCTTTGACCATTTATCAACTGGAGAAAATTTCTTATTTTTATAACTATGAATGAATTCTCTATGTGTTCTGGAAACAAGACCTTTATCAGAGAAACTTGCTACAAAAAATTTCCTCCTTGTTTTCCCACTCCTCTTCTAATTTTAACTGCATTGATTTTGATCATGCAAAAACTTTTTTAACGTTATGTAATCACTTATCCATTTTGCCTTGTATGACCCTTTCTATCCCTTATTTGGTAATGAATTCTTCTCCTATTAATAGATCTGAAACATAATTTCTTCCTCCCTACTCTAATATGTTTATGATGTCACCCTTTATGTTGAAGGTTTTTGCCTCTTTTTTGTATCCTCAATGCTCAACACAGTGCCTGGCACATAGTAGGTACTTAATAAATGCTTGCTGGATGACTCTAAATGGTCAAGTAACCATTTAGAGCTTCTCTTAGTACACAGCATAGTAAAATGGGAATAATATTAGTATATTAGCCCCATCGAGTTGTTAAAGGGATGTAATGAAATAATATAGGCAAGGTACTCCTGTCAACCCTCAAGGGCTACGTGAATGTTGACACTCATTATTATAACAATGGTTGACATTTTGGGTGCCAGGAACTGTTCTAAGTGCTTTGGATACAAAGAAAATGAAAGGGATCGGGGGACAGTTCCTGGTCTTAAGGAGCTCACCTGGGGGAGACAGTCTGAGATAGCCTGATATGGCCTGATATAGATGGGAGAAATTAAATATAATCAACAAAATGAAGGCACTAGGATTAAGGGAAACACAGAAGGCTTCTTGCAGAAGGCGGCTGAGATTTGAGAAAATCCAGGGCAGCCAGAAGCAGAGCTGAGCAGGCAGAGAATTCTAGGCATGGGGGACAGGCAGAGAAGATGCCCAGAGCAGAGTGATGGAGGGTCTTATTCCTGGAATAGCCAGGAGGCTGGTGTCACTGGATGGAAGAATACAATGGGGAGTAAGGTGGGAGAAGGCTGGAAAGCAGTAGGGGACTGAGTCACAAAGGACTTTTAACACCAAGCAGAGGGTTTTGTATTCGATCCTGGGGGCGATTGTGAGCCCCTGGAGTTTATTGAGTAAAGGATGACGTGTTCGGACCTGTGCTTTAGGAAAACCACTTTGACAGTTGACTAGAGGATGGAGCCAGTCAACAGGCCTCACTTAACACTTGGGCTATTCCATCTGATGCACACAGAACGCAAGAATTGGATGAAACCTCAGGTGTCATCTGGTCAGTGATGCCATCTTCAACATACTGAGCACGTGCTTACCTGGTCTCTTTTTCTAGACGGTCCCAAGAATAATTCTTTCCTTACTGCCGACCACAATCTGCCTTTCTCCAGTTTCTACTCATTGCTCCTGGTTCCAACCTCAGGGCAAGCATAATAAGTTTAATCTCAGCTCCTTGCAAAGATCCTGTGAAGCAGTACTGGCATCCCCATTTTGCAGATAAGGAAACTGAGTCTTATTGCAAGAGAAGCTTTCAGAGGAATTTAGGGTCATGCACGTAGAGCTAAAAAAGACCTTGGAAGCCATCAAGTCCAACCCCCTTGTTTCTCAGTGAAGAAGCTGAGACACAGGGAGTTAAGTGACACAACCAAGGTCATACTGGTCATAAGGGTCAAAGCTGTGATTGGAACTCAGATTTTCTAAGTCTAGAAGCAATGCTCTTGGATTCTCAATGGATGCTTATAATGATAATAGTCCTAGAGCCAACCCCCTCATTTCACAGAGGAGGAAAATGAGCCTGGGGACATAGAGAGACATGCCATGGTCACATAAATGGTAAGTGGACAAAAGAGGATTTGAACCCAAGTCTTCTGCTATAGTCATCTATCTAAATCCTACTAATTTCTCAAGACCCAAACAGTGACCACCTCTTCCATAAAATCATTCCTGATCCTAGCCATGGATTCAGAAGCACCTGGGTTGTATAATGGACAACAACTGGGAGTCAAAGGAAAACCTAAATCTGAATCTTGCTTTAGACACTTGCCAGCTGTGCACAATGGGCAAGTCACTTAATTTCTCTCATCCTCAGTTACTCAGTCAACCAATCAACAAGCACTGATTAAGCATTTACAATAAGCCTGGCATTGTGCTAAGTGCTGGTGATACAAAGAAAGTGAAAAACACCAGACTCTCAAAGAGCTTAAGCTCTAATGAGGGAAACAATATATAAATGACTAGGTAATTGTTTTTTAATTTTTTTTTATTTATCAACAATCACTTCCATAAGCCTTTGAGTTTTAAATTTTTCTCCCCCTCCCTCCCCAAGATGACATGCATGCAATCTGATATAGGCCATACATATGCATTCCTATTAAACATATTTTCACATTAATCATGTTGTAAGGAAGAATTAGAACCAATAGGAGGTACCACAAGAAAGAGGAAACAAAACAAAGCAGAAGAAAAAAACAGCAAATAGTATGCTTCAAAAACTCCATACTTCTTTCTCTGGATGTGGATAGCATTTTCCATCATGAGACCTTTGGAGATGTCTTAGATCCTTGTATTGCTGGGAAGGGTTAAGTCAATCAATATTAGTCATTTTACGATGTGGCTGTTAGTATGTACAACATTCTCCTGGTTCCACTCACTTCACTCAGCATCAGTCCATACATGTCTTTCCAGGTTTTTCTGAAGTCTGCTTGGTCATCATTTCTAATAGCACAATAGTATTCCATTACATTCATATACCACAACTTGCTCAGCCATTCCCCAGTTGATGGGCATCCTCTCAATTTCCAATTCTTTGCCACCACAAAAAGAGCCGCTATGAATATTTTTGTACATGTGGGTCCTTTTCCCATTTATATGATCTTTTTGGGATACAGCCCTAGAAATGCTATTGCTGGGTCAAAGGGTATGCACATTTTGATAGCCCTTTGGGCATAGTTCCAAATTGCTCTCCAAAATGGTTGGATCAGTTCACAACTCCACCAACAATGCATTAATGTTCCAATTTTCCCACATCTTCTCCAACATTGATCATTTTCCTGTTTTGTCATGTTGGCCGATCTGATAGGTGTGATGTGGTGCCTCGTAGTTGTTTTGATTTGCATTTCTCTAATCAATAGTGATTTAGAGCACTTTTTCATATGACTATAGAAGGCTTTAATTTCCTCATCTGAGAACTGCCTGTTCATAACGTTTATCAATTGGGGAATGACTTGTATTCTTATAAATTTGACTTAATTCTCTTTATATTTTAGAAATGAGGCCCTTATCAGAGACACTGGTTGTAAAAATTCTTTCCCAATTTTCTACTTTCCTTCTAATCTTTGTTGCATTGGCTTTGTCACTGCTCCTCCTAATGACATCAGGAGGGTGATGTCTTGACTTGCAAGTGAATTAGATTTAAGTGAGGCAGAGCTGGGCAAAGTCATCAGCCTCACTCTCTCCTCCAGAGCCACTGAGGTTCAGTGACAAGACATAGGCCAAGACAACTGGTGATGACCTCAGATACGATGGGAGACCTGGTAGGTAATGCAAGCTATAGAGAGAAGGATGGCAATCTCAGAGTTCATAAATATGGAAGTGGAACATGTGGGCAATGGTAAGACAAAGAGTATGACCGTTTCTCTGAGTATCTAAGGCCAAGAGGAAAAGGGAGAACAAATATAGATGCCAAAGTCACCTCCTACAAGGGGAGGAAACGAGAAAGACAGAAATGCTGTGAGCCAGGCACATTGAGAAAGGAGAAGGAATGTCCTGGAGGTTGGTATATAACAGCTACCAGAACGTTGGTTGGGGGATGAACTCGGCTTGAATGAACCTCAGAGAAGGAGAAGTAACTAAATGATGGTGGTAGAGGGGAAAGTCTAGAAAATGGTCATTGAAAGCAAGGATTACCCTGACTTTCCCATCCCCAACCAGTGAACAAGGGAATAGGAATCCAAGTACAACCAGGGTATACATATGAAGCATTTTACAAAGCCTTCTATACCTGTTAGCTATTATTGTTGTGACATAATGACATTAATAATAACAAGAATAAGCATTTATATGGAGCTTTAAAGTTCACAAAGCAAGGGAAGGGTAGGGAAGGGAAAGGCAATAAGCATTTATGTAGCATCTACTATACACTAGGCACTTTGCTAAGTGCTTTTACAAATATTATCTTATATGATCCTCAGAATAAGCCTGAGAGGTAGGTGCTATTATCATCCCCATTTTACTATGGAGGAAACTGAGGTGGAGGTGAAGTGACTTATGCGGGCTCACACAGCTAGTAAGTGCCTGAGGCCCAATTTAAACTCGGGTCCTACTGATTTCAAGTCTAAGGCTCCATTCCCTGCACCACTGTGGTGCCTCATAATTAGAATCAATAAATCTTACTTATTATCCCCAGTCCCTGGAACACTATAGGATTTTAATAAATGCTTGTTGATTGATTTGTCATTTTTCCAAGGTGATTGCTGACTTCTCTAAGTTCCAACAGAATTTTGTTTAGACTCCAAGCCTGATATTCTTTCTGCTGGGCTGCACTGTTCACTCTTACACAGCTATTAAATATGGGCAATTCATTTTCTGTTGAACCATCCTACCCCTCTGTCAAGGAGATATGGGCAAACAGCCTGGGTAGCTAATTGGGTGGTCAATAGTTAAAAAGCCCAAACTCATGGCCACCAAGGGGAAATGCAGCTTGGCCTTTGTTGATTGATTTACCTTGGATCAGACCAGCAATAAAATAAAATAACACGTGGAAAATAAATGTTCGCTTTCTTTTAGATAAACAAGATGGATTGTACCTTGGCTGCACAAAGCCATTTTATTCCCAGAAGGAAATATGTCACCAGTGAAGATGAGAGAACCCAAGTCCTGAGTCTTCCTCCCACCCCTCCCTGTACTCCTCCAGCCTCTATCATCTGCCAGACATTTTGAGCAGCTTCTCCCTTTCTGCCGATGAACGTCTTATTCAAGATCCCCAAGTGAATATCACTGCAGGCGTGGAGTTGATTGACACCATTCCCTCCACCCCTCCCAAATGTTTTCTGATCAAGATAAAGACTGTGGAATATATGCCGAAAGTCAGCAACCCTGCCAATTATATCCATAAAAAGGAAAACTTTTTATCAGGAGATCTCAGTCTCCTATTTCTTTTCATGAGGCTCGGAAGGAGGGAAAGCTGCTTTCATGTGGGTTGAGAAGTCAAGTACGGAGAAACCTGAACAGCCCAGGTCTTTTTCACACACAGATGACAAACACAACTTTAGAAACGTTGGATCTCTGCCTTTTGAGCAAATGTCTTAAAAGCATAATTCCCTTTTTTTGTGACAAGGGAACGGAATCCTGATTTCTAACCCAGTCCCTATTTTCTTAAAGTCCCAGTGACTTTGGGGAGACATCTGCCAACGTGAGAACCACATGACTGGGATGCATTAGCCAGCGGATCTATGGGTAGAAAGTAAGAACCGGAACTTTTGCCCAAGACTCAATGCCAATCCAAACTAAATCACTAATGTTTCAAATGGCTGATCGAGGAGCTGGGGGCCACTTCGTTGGTGGTGGTGGTTTTTCCAAAATGCTCCATGTTCTGATTTCACTCAGAATGGAAAGGGGGGGAAAATCTCACTATATTAATCCCTCACACATGGCACCTTCAGAGTGAGTAGAGGACTGGTGTCAGAGTCCAAAAGAGCTGGGTTCAAGTCTTAACGTTTGTCACAGACTGGCTTTGTGACCTGAGCAAGTGGAAGCACCCCAAGAAACTCTTCAAGACTAGAAGTTACAGGATAGTTGCCAACTTGCATTGGTAGTATTGGTCTTCCTTCCCCCCACCCCAGAAGCTCCCTATACCAATGAAATCACAGGTTCGGTTAAAAAGGCAAAGGAAGGAAAGGAGAAAGGGAGGAAAAGGAAGGAAGGAAGGGAGAAACCATGGCACTTAAGGTCAACAAAGTTCTTGCCTTATGACAACCTAAATGTGTGAGACAAATCATTAGTATAAGCACCTCCCAGCTTAGGCAACTCCCTTCAACAAAGCATATGGCACCTGCTATACATCCCATGACCTTATATTGTTGCATAGGGCCCAGAGTGGTTTTAGTGCCATGCAACCAATGTGTGTCAGAGGTAATTAATTACCATTAATAGCTACCATTTCCATAGCACCTACTATGTGCCAGGCACTGTGCTAAGTACTTTACAATTATTATTTCATTTAATCCTCACAACAACTCTGGGAGGTAGGTGCTGTAATTATCCCTATTTTATACTTGAGGAAACTGAGGCAAATAAAGTTGACGTGATTTTCCCAGGGTCACACAGCTAGCTAGTGTCCAAGGCCAGATCTGAATTAGGGATTCCTGACGCCAGGCCTGGTACTCTATTCACTGCACCACCAGCTGCTTCCAGTTTGAACCTCCAACTTCCCAGCTTTGAGGCCAGCTCTCTGGATCTACTACACATCCTGCCTGTCTTCCTTTCTGATAGCACGTGTCTAGTAAACATTAAATGATTACTACTTTACTAGTAATGAAACCGAGGCTCAAAGAGAGAAGTGTCAAAGTCAGGACTCAAACCCAGGTCTGTGAAAACTGTATCCAGGCCTCCAGAAGAGGCCTATTTCCTTAAAATTTGATAGACACTAAACCAACTAGGTAATTGATTTTGGTGGATGAGGGTTTGTGATCCCTGCTCTAACAAGCAAACAAAAAGGCAGCCTAGGCCAGCGTCGCAATAAGCCTCAGTCAACCACAAGTCAAAGGGTGGAGTCCAAGTACAATTGGACTGGTGGTCAAAGGAATATCGCATTTTGGCAAACCACGTCTACCACAGTCTGGTGTTATTTTTCCTTGACTATTATCTACCATAACCACAAACTGTGAAACATCTGTGTGGGTGAGCCCACTCACAGAAGACAGGAAATGCCACAGGCAGTCACGTTTGGTTACCCATCAAGGGGAAATCACCTTCCTTTCAAGGGAACAGTCATGAACATCAGAAATTTAGCAAAGAGCCCAGTTCTAGGCTCAGATCTGCCATGAATTTACTGGATCTAGGTCAAATATGGAATGCACCTGACTAGCTCGGGCTGGTGAAAATGTATTTTCCTGGAGTCTTGAAAGTAATCTCAGAAGAATTTTTAAATGAAGATAGAGGAGGCAGCAGGTATGTCCACGTAGAGCCACTAAGTCAGCTGCCACAGAGAACAAGTACAAAGAGTGTAAGCATCCAAGAAGGGTAGTGAGAATGCTCATGGCCAGAATATCTAAGTACAGAAAGTGGCCAAGGAAGAATAAGGAGATATTTAGAGTTCAGCGACAAGGAAGATAAAGGTCAATAATTGGGTCTAATTAGATCTCTGGATTTCTGTGCAAAGAACGGCTTTTGCTTGCTTTTGCAAGCATTCATGCGTGGCAGATTTCTAATATTCATCCAGTATGGATGAATGACTGCAAGGTATAAATGTCTACTGTTTCAAAGAATTGAATTTACAGGTGACCCACAGAGTAATGGAGCATCCCATGGTAGGCATGCACAGGCCACAATATATTACAAAAATGGAATGGAGTAGAAGATATGTAAAAGATTACATCAAGGAAAGTTAAAGGCAAAAAAGAAAGTGGGCTGGTCACATGTCAAGACTGATGCATTACTGATAGACTGTTCCAGATATCAAGAAAATAAGAGAAAGACCCCCATACATTGGGTGTTTTTTCTGTGGCAGATACATGGGAGGCCAGGGTCCCAGAGGTGGGCAGGCATGGATGGGTTACAACTGGTATCAATGGAGAGAACATCCACACAGATGAGGCTTAGCACAGTTCCTGGCACATAGTAGGTGCCTAAATAACATTCATTGATTTATTGAGTATTGATTGACATATCTATTACAGTATTCAAGAAGGAACGGCATGAATGTGCTAATTGTCAATTAAAGACAGTTGAGTAGATTGTACTGTCTGATCTAGACAGAAAGCAAGGAAAGAAGGATGCTCAGTGGCCCTTTTTATTCCCATCTTTCTCTCCATCGCATACTTTTATCCTCTAACCTCCTAATTCACACGAGAATTTCCCTTTGATATTTCAGACTCTTTTTCTTTTTTTCTACCTTGAAACTCTTCTGTTTTTAAGGACCACTTCTTTCTCCCCCAAAACCTGCCGAGTAGAAATACGTTCTTCCAGGTCTTTCTTCTCCAGAATGAGAAAACTGATCATCATGCAGTATTCTGTCCTGGTGGGATCACATCTGGACTATTGCAATCAGTTCTAGATGCTATATTTTAGGGAAAACACCAATTATTATTTCTCTCCACAACAGGGTGACTGGTTTGGTGAGAGAACCAAAGACCATGACCTATAATATCACACACACACACACACACACACACACACACACACACACACACCCCATTCAACTGATTGAAGGAACTGGGAATATAGAACCTGGAGGAAAGAAGACCCTGGGAAAACACAATAATTATCTTCAGATATTTGAAGGGCTCTCATACACAAGAGGGATTAGATTTGTTCTGTTTGGCCCCAGAGGACAAAAACAGGAGCAGCAGGGGAAAGATACAAAGAGGCCACTTTGGGTTGTCAATGAGACCTGTCCCAAAGTGGGATGGGTTGCTTTGGGAAGAGATGGGTTCTCTTTCACTGCTAGTTGCATGACCTTGGGTGAGTCTGGGGGTCTTCAAGCAGAAATGAGATAGCTTCTTTTCAGGGATGTTCTTAGGCTGATCCAGAGCTTTTAATCATCTCACGTCCACACTGCAAGTCTTCATAGATGTCCTCGCCATCTGTGTAATAGAATTTTCCTTTCCGTGGTTTGCTCTGTAGGCTTTTCTTAGCTCCTGTGGTAGGAAGGGAGGAAATGTGGTCTCATATTTGGGATCCCAGGTTCCTGGATCAACTGCCAACATGGTATATGGTCTTGGTTAAGCTGCTGAACTATTGCAAAATGGGAGTCACCGACTGTGACTCTCATCTGAGAAGCAGGAAGATGGTAGACATCCATGTTGTGAAATATGGGGGGGACTTGGGTAAATCAGAGCATCAGTGTTCCAGTAGGGAACTTCTTGGCCTTGGTGCTACACACAAGAAGGGAGAAAGTATTCCCTTTTGAGAATGGCATTCACCTTCTTGAAGGTTCTCAGGTGCAATTCGCAAGCCAGAGAGGTCAACTACTAAAGAACAGAATATTCACATTTCATCAAGTTTCTAGATGCAAAGTTTACGAATTCTGTTTTTTAATATGAACTTGGGAGCTTTCATCATGTTATGTGCTAGGACAGAGATAACTCAGCTTGTATTTTTAAGTGGCTTTGGACATCATTTTACAGGAAATGAGAATATCAACTGAGGAAACTAGGGAACTGAAGAAGACTTTTGAGGGAATATGAAGTTCTTCAGGTGTGTGAAGGGCTCTCGTGCAGAAGTAGAGTAATCAGAAAAAAAAAAATTTCTGTTTGGCCCCATGAGGAAGAACCAGGAGAGATGAATGGGTAGGAGTTTCAAAGAGACGGGTATTGGGGAGGGGTGGAAGCCGACTGCTTGGTTTACAGGATTGCTGGCTCAAAAGCGAAATAGAATTTCAAGGCCAGAGGTTGGGGGTCAGGGAGGGAAAAAGCTGCTAATCCATCACATCTGCCACTTAGCTATTAGTACATCCATTTTACAATGAGAATGCTTAGGTTCAGAGAGGTTTTGACCTACTCAGGGTCATACAACTAGTAAGTGTCAAAGGAAGGACTTGAATACAGGTCTTCCTGTCTCAAAATCCAACTCTCTATTCATCATACCACATTACCTCCAACTAGTCAATGGGAAGGTCATGTATTTCTATCTAGAAGGAACTTTAGAAGTCACTGAACCCCACATTCTCATTTTATAAATAAGGAAAGTGACTGCACAAGGTCATTGTGAAAAGTATAACAGACTATTTACTCAGCAGTGACTCCTGAAGGCAAAGAAATGCAGAAATAACTGTCCCTCCCTGCCTGAGAAAACTTCCTGTGAACAACTGTTTTCATGCTTTTCAGAACCGATTTCAATATGGCAGCCCTGGGAGGACCATCTGTCAACAAAAAATACCAGGGAGAAGACTATGAGCCCTGATGTGACCCATGTGCAGTTGATAAAGGAAATATACACAGGGGCCTCTCTGGGATAAAAGTCAGCCAGCTAAGGAAATCCTCGGCAACCTCAGCCAGCTGACAGAGCTCAAACAAAGCCTTCGATAAATGTACAGCCATTGAGACTGCTGCAGAAGGGAATGAGGCAGGACAGTGGAATTGCCACCCAATCATCTCCCCATCAGCAGGGATTTCTCAATTCTGAATGAACTCCATTCTACCTTTCACAAGGCCCGTGGCCCCGTGGAGTTTCTCCAAGGTCACAAAATATTCTCAATCCACTCAGAACCAACTGGAAGGCTCAGCGACCTTTCTCTCTTTCTTTGCTATAGCCAGGCAGTCATTTTAAAAATAAATGGGGGAGGGATAATCAGAATGAGTGAGTACAGGACGAAGTCAGTAGAATTGGAACAATGTGCGTGATAATGACAATCACGTGCTGGACAGCAGCTGAACTCAGATTCATTGCAAGGGCCTATCTTGGTGCAGAGGACAGATGACAGATATACTTCCCCATGAGCCTCAGTTTCCTCATTTGAAAAATGGAAAGGGAGAAACACTGGATGACCTCCTTAGACTTGGAGGCAATGAAACAGAGTAAAAAGACCGACTGTGTGACTTCTTTGGAGTCAAAGGTCCTGGATTCAAATCCTCGCTTTGCCACTTACTGCCTATATGACCTGAGTCACCTGTGCAGAAAAAATGATGAACTTAAGAATCAGCAGACCTTTAACAAAGGAGGGTTAAATGGTAGAAGAAGAGGGTAACATCAGGAAATGACTATTGTGGAAAAACAGAAAGAATTTTTAAAATTATATATTTTATTTTTTTCCAACTACATATAAAGACAACTTTTAATATTCAATTTTTTTAAATTTTGAGTTCCAAATTTTCTCCCTCCCTCCTTCGATTCCCCCCTCTCTAAGACAGTAAGCAATTTGATATATGTATATACATATGTCAAATATATATATGTATAAATGTGCAATCATGTAAAACATATTTTCATATTAGTCATGTTGTGAAAGAAGAAACAGACCAAAAGGAAAAAAAAAACATGAAAAAATAAAGTGAAAATAGTATGCTTCAATCTGCATTTAGGCTCCAGTCATTCTTCCTCCAGAGATGGATAGCATTTTTCATTGTGAGTCCTTTGGGATTGTCTTGGTCATTGGATTGATGAGACTGGCCAGGTCCTTCACAGTTGATCATCACTGCAACCTTGCTGTTACTGTGTGCACTGTTCTCCTGGTTCTGCTCCCTTCACTTTGCATCAGTGCCACGAGTTCTTCTAAGCCTTTTCAAGGTTTTCTGAAAGCTGCCTGCTCACCATTTCTTACAGCACAGTAATATTCCATCACAATCGTATTCTGCAGCTTGTTTTGCCATTCCCAACTGATGGGCATCCCCTCAATTTCCAATTCTCTGCTGCCACAAAAAAAAAGAGCTGCTGTGAATATTTTTGTACAAATAGGTTGTTGTTGTTGTCGTTGTTATCTCCCTCTCCCTCTCCCCATCCCTCTCCGTCTCCTCCTCCCTCTCCCTTTTCCCCTCCTTCTCTCTCTCTCTCTCCCTCTCTCCCTCTCTCTATTTCTCTCCCTCTCTCTCTCTCCCCATCCCTCTCTCTCTCTCTCTCTCTCCCTCTCTCCCTGTCCCTCTCTCTCTCCCTCTCTCTACCTCTCTCTCTCTCCCTATCCCTCTCTCTCTCTCTCTCTCTCCCTCTCTCCCTGTCCCTCTCCCCTCTCTCTCCCATCTCTTTAGGATACAGACCTAGTAGTAGTATTGCTACATCAAAAGATATGCATAGTTTTATAGGTCATTGGCCATAGTTCCAAATCACTTTCCAAAATGGTTGGATGAGTTCACAACAAAAAGGATTCTATAGCAAGACACAGGAGTCCTTATCCCAACTCCCACTGAATCTGGCAAGTCAGGTCACCACAATCATTTGTTGTGCCAGGCACCATGCTAAGCCTAGGGATACAAAGAGGCAAAAGACAGCCCCTGCCTTCAAAGAGCTTATAATTTAATGGAGAAAATTACATGCAAACAAATATGTATGAACAAGCTACAAACAAAATAAATAGAAGAGGGAAGGCACCAGAATTAAGCCTGGAGAAGGCTTCCACTGGAAGATAGGATTTTAGCTGTGATTTAAAGCATCTCTTCTTCGTGGTCCCAGGGGCACCATGAGGGACAGTAGAGTTTTCTTTAATGCCTTCAGCTGAAGCCTCCATTTTGCTATATTCTCTCCCTCATGTCAATCATCTAATGTCAGTTAGTATTTCCCCTCTATCACTGGTCAGCCCAGTGATTAGCACCCCAGTGTTATCTGGGCATCTAGGGGTCACAATGGCTACAGAACTGGACCTGGAGTCAGGAAGACCTGAATTTAAATCTGTCCCCAGTCACTTACCAGCTATGTGATCTTGGGGCAAGTCATTCAACCTCTGTTTGCCTCAGTTTCCTCATTTGTAAATTGGGGATAATAACAGCACCTACCTCTTGTTTGTAAAATGCATTATAAACCTTAAATTAGTGCTATGTAAAGGTTATCTATTATAATTACTATTACTGCTATTAATGTAACTATCATACTATTATTACTACTGTAGAGCCAATGAACATTGACTAGCTTTTACAAGAGGATATTTACAGAGATGATACAGCAAGAACAGAAGTTTTAAGAATTCCCTCTGAATCAGGGGACATATCCTCACCTATACCGCATTGCTTCCCCAGGAGAGTGAGCCCCAACTCAAAGCATTTGCTATACAGCAGATGTCGCTTCCTTACTAGGCTGGGTCAAATTGGTCACTCGTCAGGGCTGGGCAGCCACACTCATCTCAGCTGCCAACAGACTCTGATATGGGCCCCTGTAGTTTGTTCTCTTATTAGTAAAACTAATAAGGTCACAGCCATATTCAGTATTTGTTCACCTAAGAGTAGAAAAGAGAAGGCCTTCTAAGTTCTATGAACCAGACCCCATGAATGCCCCTAACATGTAGAATTGTTTAAATAGTAAAATGTCTGCCCTATAAGGAACCCACGGGGTCTCCATTTGCTCCCTGTAGAAAGATGTTTTTGTTTCCCAGCTTATCTGCATAGATCATTTTTCTTTGGTGCTCATAGAGGTTCCATTGAAACCATGGGCCGTTGGGCATGTCTTCCAGGGTTTATGCTCAGCTCCCTTCTCCCATTTGTCACCATTTCCTCAGTCTGATCTTTTGCCAGGTTGCTGGAGGAAGCAGCTACAAATGCAAGCGATTAGCCGGTGTGGGAGTGCTTGACACAGTTTTGGTCACTTACTAACACAAACACAGAACTGGCCGAAGGGCATCATGGTGTCGTTTTTCCATCATCGTAAAAAAAAAAAATTAAAAAAAAAAAAAACAGGCAATCTTTGGAAGCCATCGCCTCTAAACCTTCAGCTCCTCCACTGCAGGGGATCTAACGGCAAACATCTGAAGCCCTTTCCTGGTTCTCCGTGGCATTTTGGACATTCTGAGATCCTGTTAATCAAATCAGGCTGCACGCTGGTGAGTGTGCCTTGTGAAAAACCGTAGACAGTCTCTAAGCCCCAGTCATCAAATCATACAAGGGTTTTAAAATAGAAATTATTCTACGGGTATCATTTTGTCGAGAAAAAATATTTTCCCACTGCCATGTAAGAACAGGAAGCAGAACAGAGACTTTCCAGAAAATGGAATGAGAACGCTATAGGAGAAATATGTATCTGAAATGATGTGGGCCTCTAGGTCTGGCCTTTCTTTTCTACAGACATGGAAACATGTCACTGTTATCAATTAACTGAATTCTCCTTTATCTGGCAGGACTTTTGACTTTTTCTGGGGTCATGCCGATGTGTATGTGAAGAAAACTCAATTCCATCCCCTCTAATCCAATACAACAAGTATATATTAAGAGCATATTACCGCCGAGGCTCTGTGCAAGGCAGCTTGGCTGCAAACACAGAACAACAGATAGTCCTTGATCACAGGGACCTTGGGGAGAGGGGGAGGGGTCAGCAGACACGTAGAGACTTGTACAGTATAGCAGGGGCTACCTCCCATGAAGTATGTGTGGGATACCCACTCAGGCTCCATAGGATGAAAGCTCTGTTATGCTCATTTGATAAATTGAGGAGAAGGGAGAAAGCCCCAAAGACTGAGGGGTTCAGGAAAGGCTTCCTGTAGGAGAGGACAGATGAGCTGCTCCATGCTAGGAGTCAGGGATTCTAAGAGATATAGGTAAGTAGGGAATGTGTTCTAGACATGGGACACAGACTGTGCAAAGTCATAGAGTTAGGGGATAGGAAAGGGGGAAAAAGGTAGAAATAACATCAATCAACCAATAAACATTTTTTAAGCACTCACTATGTGAAAAGCACATAGTGGGATGGCGAGGTGGCACGATGGATGGAGCATTGGACCTAGATTCAAGAAGATTTGAGTTTAAATCCAGCCTCAGACATATTGTTACTTTGGGCAAGTGACATAACTTCTGTCTGCCTCAGTTTCCTCAACTATAAAATGGGGATAATAATAGCATCTACCTCCAAGGTTATCACGAAGATCAAATGAGATCATATTTATAAATCATTTAGCACAGTGCCTGGCACACAGCAGTTTAATAAATGTTGACCCCCATTGATAGGTAGTGGGGATACAAATACAAAAACAGAACAGTCAAGAAACTTAGTCTCGTAATAATCAATCAATAAGACTTTGATAAGTACGTCCCATGTTCCAGGCACTAGGGCTATAAATACAAAAATGCTGCAGTCCCTACTTTCAAGGAGTTTACTGTCTAGTAACCATCAATTTAACAAGCATATATTAGGCTCTTATGGCATGCTGCACAATAAGCTTACTGTGCTATCAATGCTGGGGATAGAAAGAAAAAGCAAAGAACCCCATGACCTCAGGTGGGATTGTTATCGTGCAAGATGGAAGCCCAGCCATCAACATATTGGAAGATAATAAAGGACACACACTTCCAGTATTTCAGCTCATGCTTTCTCCCTCATCCTACCCAAAAAAGAAGGCCTGGCCTTTCAAAGTCATTGGAATCTTGAACAAAGATCACATGTGTGTATTACGATCCTAGCTCCAAAGAGGATTTAGCCTGAGGTCATCCATTTGAAAATGAACTACACACCCAGAGGACAAGGAGAAGTCACCATGCTATTTACCATGAGCCTGGTGGCTGATCGAGCTGTCCGGCTCTCTGTAGCCTTGGGTGGCCATCTGCGAGGGGATTTGCTTGGCTCTTCATTCTCCTCCTAAATTAAACTTGGCCTAGGGACAACAATCATGGATTCTGTGTTCTTGTGTAATGTATAGGGCAGCCTCGACCAGCTTCAGAAAATAATTGGAAAGGCTACAGGGGGAAATCTGAACTCTCATTGTCAGTTTTCCAATAGATAAACAGAGCCTTATGAGTTATTCTGCAGCGGGGGGATCAGGGCTTGAAAATAAATCACACTAATATGTGACTAAGAAAAACAGGATTCTCCTATTTCAATATTTAATAGACCATTTTGACCAAACAGGAGGACGATCACTTGGGCATACGGGGAGGGTAGCTGGGGGAGGGGGAGTTAAGTTCTCTTGTACGTTCTCTGAATCTGTACTCTCACTTCTTGACACGGCCTGAATCACAGTGGCTTGTAAGTTAGGTTACTGAATCAGCACGCCTTTATTAAGTGCTTACTACTTACCAAGCACTGTGCTAAGTGCTGAGGGTACAAAGAAAGACCAGAACACCACCCCTTCCCTCAAGGAGCTCACATTCTCATGGGGGAAGCAACATGGAAATGACTAGCTATGTGCCAGACATAAGAGAGGTTGTTGTTGTTTGCCCTTTGTTCTCGAAGAGGCTCATGACATCAGGGAGGTGACGTCATGACAGGCAGTCATCCTGATGCAAAATAGAAGCAGAGTAGATGGGCAGTAACTCTGGAGGGGAAGGAGCTAGGGCTTAGGGGTGGAGGAAGCAGGAAAGGCTTCCTGCAGAAGGGAGAATTGGAACGGAGTCTTGAAGGAGGACAGAGAAACCAGGAGGCAGAGATGAGGAGAGAGCACCTCCTAAACATCGGGAACGTCCAGCTACTCTATGGAGAGCCCAGGGTTGAACACATTCATGAAATTCCAGAGTCTTAGAGTTGGGAGGGGCCATACAACTGAGCAAACCCATACCTACCAATGACTACACCAAGCCCGCCAGGGACTTGTCCAATTTTTTGCCTTTTTTTGGTTTACTTTTAATTTTCAGAGTGATTTATTAAAACTTTAATGCTTCCTTCTCTCTACAAACAGAATTAAACATAAGTTAAACCAATTAAAGATGCCTTACAACAATTTACACTGAAACGAATATCCACAGGAAAACATGTCTGTTGCCAATTGTCCATCAATCCCTCCGAGTCTCCATCAGATTTCTTTGTTCATTCATCCCCATTCACTTTTCCTCAATAATTCCACCATTCAACAACAGTAGTACATACACACACACACACACACAGAGGAAACAGCACAAAAGAGTGATTCTTTTAATTGATGCATTTTGAAAACTTCATATTCATTCCCAAGGACTGGAGAGTAGGCTTGGAAGCCAGAAGGCCCTGGGATCAGGTCCTACCTTTGATACAGAATGGCTGTATGACCATGAGCAAATCACTATAGCTCTTGGTGTCCTAGGCACAACTGTCTAAAATGAGCTGTTGGTGTGTTGATGTGCCTTGAGGGAAGGGCTTTCTTATTCATGAAATTTCCCCACAGCAATGAATACATAGGTCCAAACCCTTTCCTATCCATCTCTGGACATACGGCCATTTTCCTACCCAGGGAAATTTCCCTTGTAACAAATATTTAAAAGGTATTGGTCTCATCTAACAGTATATGCAATATTCCATCCCCATAGTCCACCACCTCTTTAGGGAGGAAAGGGATGCACCTTTTCTTAACTCTTTGCTGTGGCCAAGCATTGTTCAGTCCTTTGCCTTGGTCCTAACTTTCCTCTGTAACAATTCTTATGTCTTCCCATGAGTCTGAGGAAGGATTTGAATTTGGATCTTCCTGACTCTCAGCCCCATACTAACCCCACCTAGCGGCCTCATACCTTATAAGATTAGTATCAGACACAGATTAGGAGCCCACCACCGCCACTGCCACCACCACCACCACCCCTGCCACTGCCACAGCCCCTCCCCCTTAGGACCTCTTAGGAGGGGGGAATCCACAACCTCTCTGGGCAACACAATCCACTTTGGAGGAGGCTAGCATAGAGCTGAGTTGGTTCCCCCAAGGAGTGGACATAGGGAAGGAAGGAGAATGTAGTCAGTGCAGGGATGATGGCCTGGGAAGGAACTGAGGGGTAGAAGGGATGCATGTCATGAAGAGGACAGAGAATGGTGTCATAAGGCATGGGGGGAAACAATAATAAAATATTCTGATCATGCAAAGGAATTGTGAAATTGATGATCGTGGTAGTGGGGCGCATATGGGGTGACGGCCACACCAACCATACACCTATTTCTGGGGTTTCCCAAAGGAAAGGTTTCATAAGAACCTTGGCAATCCATGAGATTCTGTTTCTCGGGACTGGAATATAAGTGTCTGCCCATCCACATGCTCTGTCCCTTTTCCCTCACTCCAGACTAGTATTCCCATATTCCTACAGAGTAATGAGCACAGGAGAGCAGAGAATTATACATAAAATGAAAATACGGCCCCAAAGAGGGAAGGCTTTCATCTCCCATGAAAGCCTGGCTGCTTTTGTTGATACATATGGAATAAATTTGGCCCAATTATATGCTGGGCTTGGGCACTTGGGTTCCAGTCTCACCACAGGCTCCTTTTTTTTTTTTTCCCAAAGATATACCATTACTGGCCAGGACCCTCCAGAACATTTGACCCAAGGTGGTAGAACCAAGGCAAGAGGTTCTCATTCCATTACAGGCATCCATATGGCCAAACTCAGTGAGAATTAGATGGGATTGAGGGAGGCAGAAAGTACCCTGATCTGTACGTGCCAAGACAAAATCATCACAGCCAGAATGCCAAGAGAATATCCCAGATTGATTTCAATAAACATGTTCTTTTGTCACATTTTGAGACAGTTCCACAGAAACACTAGGAAACAGTAGAATACCCAGTGCTTTCTTGAATACAAAATGGGGTTACATGGTGTCGGGGCTGGCGGGTCACTGCTGATGGATTTCTAGGTCTCATTTCTAGGTTTCCAGGGCTAGATATTTCAATCCAAGGTACAACCCCCTCTCCCTCTGTGATCATTTCAGTAACTGCTCAGGAAGGGGGGTGGGGTTTCTCCCTGACATAAGCTGGTGGATGAAAACTGATAGAACTTTTGCATTTAAACTCAATGAATATACATATGTGTAAATGTGGATAATTATACATGCATATATTAACTGTTTTGTGGGAGGGTGGGAGGTATAGACCTGTGATTTTATGGGGGAAAAGCAGATACAATTCATCTATAATTTAGAGTATAAAGAGAATTGTCCGGGGACCCAAGATGAGAAGGGATTTGCCCAGGGTCCAACAGCCAGTATGTCAGAGGCTAAACTTGAACTCAACTCTTCTTCCACCCGAGCTGGTCCTTAACCACAAAACCATGCTTCCTAAACATGCATAGGGGAGGGATATGATGTATGTACATGCATATATCAGGGAGGGGGGGGGGAAAGGTTTGATCTGTGATTTCATTGGTCAGTCTTCCAACAAAGACTGGAATTAGTTCTTTAATTTGTAGCCTCAGAGAATTTCCAGGGCTATTAATGGGCCAGGTCATACCCAGCCAGTTTAGGTTAGATGCTGGACTGGAACCTAGGACTTCCTAACTCCAAGAATGGCTTTATATACATTACATCACACTGCCTCTTATTTTTGTCTTTTTATCTTCATATCCTTAGTGCCTGGCACATAGTAGGTGTTTTAGAAATGCTTGATGGGGTCAGCTAGGTGGCGCAGTGGATAGAGCACTGGCCCTGAAGTCAGGAGGACCTAAATTCAAATCTGGCCTCAGACCAAACACTTGACACTTACTAACTGTGTGACCCATGCCTTAAAAAAAATGCTTGATGATTGAGTGACCAATTATTCAGGAGATACTTCCAGTGCCTGGTACAGTGGCTGGCACATAGTAGGTACTTAATAAATGGTTACTGACTGGCTGGCCTCCAGTTCCAAAACATGCCACCTCTAATCTGGCTTTCATCCCCACCTCCTTCCCACTGGAGCCTCTAACCTCTTTGTCTCTAACCTCTCCCCAATTACCCAAGGCTTTGTTATATATGAATCCTTACAGATACGGAATGTATATGTCAGCTGTCTTTCTGAGACTAATGAAGTCGTTTGACTTAGTGATAGCCATGGCAGTGAGTGCCCTGGATTCGTTAGAAGTTGAACAAAAAGCAGTTTCTCTAAGGAATCACCTAAGTGTTATCCTTCTAGGCCTTCTTTCTCTGTCAGTTTTCCTAAGCCCTTTGATATGAAGGGCCCAGCACATGCCCATGCGCTCTCAAGGACCAACAGCCCTCTGCTGGGCACTATGACCTGCTGATCCTCTTCCTAGGGAAGGCAGCTGCCAATCCCTTCCCAAACCGGCCCAATGACTGGGGGCTCATCCAGGGGACCAAAGCCTCGTCTTGTATCCTAGGGAAAACGTAACCGTTCCGTAGGCTACCGAAGTGGGGTTTGCTTCCCTTCCTGGCCAGCACGGAGATCCTGGCACAACAATGTTCATTTAAGTGGAGCCCTGAGCAAAATTGTCGCAGTTGTTTGTTGTTGTTGTTGAGTCATTCCAGTCACCTCCAAATCTTTGTGACCCCATTTTGTGACCAGATACTGGTTTGCCATTTTCTTTTCCAGCACATTTTACAGATGAGGAAACTGAGGCAAACAGAGTGAAGTGACTTACCCAAGGTCACACAGCAAGTAAGTGTCAGAGGCTGGATTTGAACTCATGAAGGTGACTCTTCCTGATTCCAGGCCCACCAGTCTATCCATTTCATCACCTAGCTGCCCCAGGCTAAGCAACTAAAACTAAAGCCACCAAAGAACTGTCTATCCTAAGATTAGGCATCTGCTCGTTTCCATGTTTGCACCTGTTTCCCTTCAAGCAACTGATGGCATTCTTTTTATTCTTTTCATTACTCTCATTTCCCATCAAACTCCCAAATAATTCCCAGGCTCAACAATATTCCCCCTCTTCCAAATGTCCCCTCCATTTCAAAGTGCTTTCTCCAGTTCCTTCAACATCTTTCGTGTCCGAGGACCCCTCATCTGTGGACTTGAGCGGGTCCCACTTTAGAAAACCTAATGGTAGACAGAGGTAAACCTACCTGAACTTTCCCAGGATAGCCTTTTTTTAGCCATGATATCCCTATGCCTCCTTCTAAGAGTTCTGGATGGGAGATAGGGACAGATGTCTAAAATGACACTGGAGTACAAAAGATTCCATTCTCCTCATTGTTATGAAAGGCATTGTCCAGTCCTCCTGCAGCCAACCCCTTTTTTGTTTGACTCTTCTCCCTTACAGGGTATGCAAGATCCTTCAAAGGAAGCATTTAGGAGAAAACATCTCTGGATCCCTTTCTTTGAAAACCTAATAGTTCTCAAGAATGACAACAATGTAAATCACTGCTATCATTAGCTGCAGCCTACCTGAGCTCAAATTGCTCCCACCAGGGAAAGACTAGGTCAGCCACCTCAAAAAGGACCAAAGGCAAATATTTTTAGAGGCCAGTGATCTTGATAGTATGGCCCAGTCGAACCCTGATAAGATCACTCCCTGAACAGGACCAATTATAGGGCCGTTCAGTCTTTGGGATCACTCCATTATCCGTCTCCCCACCCCCGCCCCAGAAGATGAACTTGCTGCAAAACCATGACAGACTAGAGAATGACAGCTAAATGCCATTTCTTAAGCAAAGCAAGGTCAGGAGAGAGAGCCACACAGAAGACCCGCTTGTTTCCGTCAGGGACAGCATTCATGTTGAGATTGTCAGCCAAGCCCAGTAAGGTCTAAATTCTCAGAGAAAAAAAAAACCGGCTGGAAACAACTTTGAGTTATTATATCTCAGGCCAGGAGAAAGCCTCAGGGATTTGGGGATCCTAAATAAATAACTGGGTGGGGGGGGGAGATGGTTAGACTTACGGTCGGTGCATAAATCATGAACAAAAACACAATTAAAAGGCTCCAGAGGAGGCTGTAATGAGCCACTGGCTGGTGGAGGGAAAACTTCAAAATCGGCTAACGTTTATGCTGGAGGCCAGCCGTCTGAGCCAGCTTTATTCTGGGATTTGGAGAATGACCTTTCCGATGGGCTTGCTAAGGTGGAGTCGCCCCATTTTACTGTAAAGGTAGCTTTGGGATTGGAGGCTGCCTTTTCTCAGTCTTGGCTGCTTGGTTGTTTGGGCTTAATGGACTAATTGACGGAAATGAGTTCAAAATGTAGGGGGGCAGAGGAGGGTGGGGAGAATTCTGGTAGGCTTGGCTGAAGATTCCCCATCAGGATTTCTGATGTCACCAGTCCTCTTCCAAAACAAAGGACAAATAACCACCTTTATTTCCATTTCCCTCCTTAACATAGGGAGTGGGAGGTAGGGAATCTCAGAGAAATTAAGGACATTTCATTTTAGTCATGTGATGGAACGCAGTAGAGTGAAGGAAAAGTCTTGGATGGAAAGTCAGATTTGATTTCAAATCCTGACCCTAGATAGACCTAGTACTACCCTGTCACTTGCTAGCTGAATGACTTTGGGCAAGTCACTTGCCCTCCCTTAGCCTCAGTTTCCTCAGCTGTAAAATGAGAGCATCGGACTAGGTGATCTCTAAAGGTCCCTTCCAGGTCTAACTCTATGAGCATACCCTCCGCCCTGCTCCACATTTGGGCCTCACACTTCCTTCCTTCTCTTGCCCCCTCTCTCCCGCTCCCCCCCCAAGGGGGTGGTGCTAAAATCCTATAGGATGTTTAAATGTGGGCAGAAGAAAGGAAGGTGCATAGATCTTCATTTTCTAGGTAATTGAGAGTTAGTTTACAATCATTATGTTCGGTGAGAAGATAACAGGCCTAGGTGTAGCAGTCACCAACGCTCTAGCATTGAGGCAAAAGACTGCAGGATCACGGAGCCAGGGTCGGACCTTAGGCGTCATCTTGTCTAACCGCTTCATTTTAGGGTTAAGGAAGCTGAGGCTGAGACGGTGAAACAATCTACCCAGTCCATGCCAATTGAGTCCTAGCACTATGGCCAACAGCCTAGACCAGGGGCTCTTAACCTGGCAAAGCAATCCGTTCATTCTATTTCAACATAATTGGCTGGTTTTTGCACTTAAAAAACCATTCTTCTGAGAAGGGCTTTGGAGGCTTCTACCAGATTGCCCAAGGGGTCCAGGACACAGAAAAAGCTAAGAACCCTTGACCTAGAAAAACCCTTGAAAGAGATGATTTCTTTGTTTCAAACAGAGATGCCGAGTTGTTGCATGGCAAGCTGGGTGCTCGGTTAGGTGGTGGGAGAAGATCTATGATTAATCTATGATTTCATCCATGTAGGGAACTCCTAAGGCAAAAACATCCTTTGCCACTCCACAGAGACACAAGTAGTATGACTACGCTTATTTATTTCAAGGGATTGCTATTTCTTTTTTGTTTTTCCATTGGGGATAGGGAGGTGGAAGAAAGAAAAAAATAAATGCTTGAAAACTGGAAGAAAAAGAAACCCACGTAATATTGAGAAATGTCTAAGAGTCCCGAGAAGTTAAGGAAGCTGCCTTTGCCTAGGGCACTGGGATGTTGTGACTCATTTGCTATCTCGCTGCCAGTCTGTGTCAGAGTTAGGATTTGAACCCAGGCCTTCTTGACTTGAGATTGACCTTCTAGTATCCCCCAGGATTTATAATAAAGATGCTTTGGAATCCCAACAGCCATCCTGCCCAGTCCACTAAACCCCTACACATTTTGACCTCATTCTCCATCAATGAGCCTATTAAACCCAAACCAGCCCTCTTTAAAGCAGCCCAGCCTTGGCTAATTGCAGGTGTGACAAATGATAGAGGTCTTGATTACGTCAAGCCGGGAACCCCATAGGGACTTCTCCTGGAGCTCTGTGGCCACTCAGAAAGCAAACAAGCAGGAAAAACAGCAACAAAGACCTTACCTATTCTTGCATTCCTACCATCAGGAGATGGGACAGCAACAGGCGTTGAAATGTTGCCTCAAACTTGAGTTGTGTGTCACTGGGCAAGTCACTTAACTTTGATCAGTCTTAAGGCTCTGTAACTTTAAGGTGTCTTGTAATAAAGCAGCTAATCCTGACAAGGCCAACAAAACCTCCATTTGCCAACAAGTAGCCCCAAATAGTTTAAGTCCATTATCCTAAAACAGGATTTCTCAGTTGCCTGCAAACATAGTCTGGTCCAAAATTGTTTCCTGGATGGAGAGTTTGGGGGGAAAGCTTGCTGATTTCAAGTAAGGAATGAAACAAATGAGGCTCCTGTCTCTCGGTGTCGAGAAGAGCTCGCCTTAGTGAAGGGTGAGCTCGTTGACTCCTGTATCTAAGACCGACATTCCTTCCCAGGGTAGGACGATGGCTTCGGCCTCGAGAACAAGGGTGGGCAGGGGCTTAGCTCACTTCAGTGCCTAGGAATAGAAGCTGCATTCTCCGGCTATCAACCACTATGGAGGGATTCTCTCTGCCTCCCCATCTATAAATGAAAACAGATGAATTCAATCAAATCTAAGTCCCCCGAATTATGGCTTCCTCTCCTTCTCTCTCCATCCCTCGTGGTGAAGTTTAGACATAATTGGCACATGATTTTATCCAGCAGTTCCCAGTTTTTCAGGGCCTGAAAAAAGGAACCATTTAGTTTTAGAATGCCATGATTTTGTTCCCAATCAAATCATCACATTTCCCAAAGGCAGTGGGAGTCTCAGGGAGACTGAGAGGGTGGTGGAGAGCCCTAGTAGGCTTCCTCACCTCCCTCCCTGCCCCCCAACCTGCCCTATTCAGTAAATCAATCAAACAATAAGCATTTATTAGGAACTTACTATGGGCCAGCTAGGTGGCCAGCCAGTGCCAGGCCTGGAGTCAAGAAGACTCATCTTCCTGAGTTCAAATCCGGCCTCAGACACATATTAGCTGTGTGCCTCTGGACAAGTCACTTATCCCTGTTTGCCTCAATTTTCTCATCTGTAAAATGAGCTAGAGAAGAAAAGGGCAAACCACTCCAATATCTTTGCCACAAAAACCCCAAATGGGGTCATGAAGAGTCAGACACAACTGAAACCACTCGATACATTTCAAGCACTGTGGGGCCACAAGGATACAAAGTGAAAAGAGTCCCTGGCCTCAGAGGGCTTGGAGTCTAGTCAGGAGAGGTCTATAAATGTCTAAAAAATAGCCAGGAGGTAATGGGGGTGGGGTGATGGGGGAGACACGAGCAGCTGGGGGATCAGGAAAGGTTTCATGTAGGAGATGGCACTTGTGGGGACCAGGGATTCTGAGAGACCCAGGTGAGGGGGGAATGTTTGGCTTACAGCCCCTGCAAAGGCCCTGAGGTGAGAAATGAGAGCCACGTCTCTGGACCCGCGAGGCACTCGCTGTGACCGGATCACCGAGTCTCCAGACTACAGTAGGTGGAGAGGAAATGGAAACACAGAAACTCCGTTTGGAAAAACTTGGGGTTTTTTGTGAACTGCATCTCTGGGTCAGGGTAAGGCTGTCTGAAATGGGTCCTGATGTTTAGCAGCTCTGGCTTCCTTTGCCACGGGGCAAATGGGACTACAGGGTTAAAGCTGGAAGGGGCTTAGAAGCCATCCTGTCCAAACCCCTCGTTTTACACGTGAGAACACGAAGGTCCGGGGAGACAAGGGACTTGTCCAACATCACCCAGCAGGCCCGAAGGTCTCTGTGTTTAGGACAAGGGCAAGCAACAGAGGGGGCCCAACCTTTGGCCAAGGGTCCCACGCATCAGGAACAGCTGAGCGAAGGCCAATTTAAATAATTTCCTGGCACAGAAAATGAACCTAGTCACCGTGGTAGGTGTCTCCATTGCTCCATCTTGAAAGCTAACATGGAAAATGAGGGAAGAGTTCCTCGTATGGTTCCAACGAGCCTCCTCGGGGCTTAAGGGCGCCTCCAGTCACCACAAACAGCATCCGCAGGCTAACACGTAGGAAAGCCTTTCCCAAATGGGGGTCGGCAGATAACGATCCCGTTCCATGAAGGTAAACAAAGGAGCGACTGTGCTTACCACTGGCAGGGGAGGAGGAGGAGGAGGAGGAGGAGGAGGGGGAGGAGGGGAGAGGGGAGGGAGAGGGAGAAGAGGGGGAAGAGAAGGAGGGGGGAAGGAGGGGAAGGGAGAGACGGGAGAGGGAGGCGGCCACCACTCGCCCGCTCCTTCTCATTTATTCTCCACAGAGAGGACAGTCTAAAGGGGAAGCATTCAACTCAGCCGCCATCTAAGTGCTCCCGTGAGTTCAGGCTCTGAGCAGCCCAGAATCTGGGGTCAAGGAGGAATTTCAGAGGCCTCTACCTGCTGGGAATCCCTTCAATGACAAGCTGTCATCAAGTCTTTGTTTGAAGTCCTTGAATTAAGCGGGGAGGGCAAAGACAGGGGGCAGGGCAGAGGTAAGGGAGACACGTTCCCTCCTGAGGCAGCCCCTTCCCACACTGGGAGTCACAGAGGGACGGCTGAAAAATACCCGAAGACCCAAGCTGAGCTCCTGACTGACTATGTTCCCTGTGTGACCTTGGCCCAGTAGCGGAAGGCCTTCTGAGCCTCGGTTTCCTCATCTGTCTAATGAGGGGGTTGCACCAGAGAGCCTCTGAGCTTCCTTTCGGCTCTACAGTGAGGCGCCTGTGAACTCTAGAGATGCCGATTATTATTATGATGCACGTGCAGTAGACGGTAGGGACCACGCGTCGCCACGTGGACTCGAGCCTTTAGCAGGGGCTTTCATACAGCGGAGGAACTCCGTCATTCTCCGCTGGATTTGGCTTCAGGTAAACTGAGGAATGCCGGCAGGATCGTGACGCCTCCTCCCGTCTTGGGCGTTGGTGTTGGCTGAACCCCAAGGCTCGAAGGCTCTCCCCCTTCCCTCTACCTTTCAGCTCCCCAGGCTTCCTTCAAAGCCCAGCTCTGACGCCCCCTTCCGCGAAAGGCGCCGGCTGCCGCTGCCTTCCCCGCTCCCGTTGCCCTCATCTCTCCACT
Organism: Vombatus ursinus; assembly: GCF_900497805.2. Classification (NCBI taxonomy): domain Eukaryota; kingdom Metazoa; phylum Chordata; class Mammalia; order Diprotodontia; family Vombatidae; genus Vombatus; species Vombatus ursinus. The sequence goes on along the minus strand of NW_020954551.1, from coordinate 723,039 downwards.
TACCTGGTAGGCACCCAGAGACTGATAGGGAGTTTCCCCCATTAAAATTTTCACTCGAGAGCGGGGACTGTGGTTTTCTGTCCGTCTGTCTGTTTGCTTTGTTTGTATTGCCAGCACTTGGCTCGGAGCCTGATACACAGCAAAAGTTTGATAAATGCTTGGCTGAACAAGTTGTGTGTAAGGTCATGATGGAATACCATGGTGCTATAAGAAATGATGAGCTCAATGATCTTCGAAAGGCACGGAGAGACTTGCAAGAAATGGTGAAGAGAGAAGTGGGCAGAACCAAGAGAACATCGTATACAGTAACAGCAACATTGTTTTAAGAACGACAAATAACGAGCAAATAAGTTATCTTGGCTATTAAAAATACCAAATTAAAAATAAAGGCCATATGAAGAAAGATGCTGTCTGCATCCAGAGAAAGAGCTGATAAGTACAAATATGTATATAACAATTTTATATATGTATATGTGTGTGTGTATGTATACCTATTTGTGTCTAATGGTAGCCATCTCTAGGGTATGGGGGGGAACAAGACGAAAATAAAGAAATTTAGATGATAACTTTGTTGTGGATGAGACACAGTAGATATGCAGTTTCATGTGCAATCATCTTTCTTATTGTACTGCGTTGTAGAAATGCTTGTTTTATTCCATGAATTGAACATAAAATAATTTTTTTGAAAAACACTTGTTAACGGACTAATGGTTTACAATGTCTCCCCCTTAAGTCTTTTAAAATCAGTATGGCTCTCCTTGGTGCTATGGGAGAAGAGTTAGAAATAATCAAACTAGCAGAGGAGGAAATCAGTCAATAAGTACTTATTGAGTGCTCTCTGTATGCAAGGCACTGCACTTAGTGCTAGTAATACAAAGTCAGGCCAAAACAGAGATCTGTACTCTCAAGGAGCTCATATTCAAGGGGGCAGACACCATGCAAATAGCCACGTACAAATATGGAAGACATACAAACAGAATGATTGATTCCCAACCAATCACTCTTTTCTTCTAACCGCCCTGCTGGGTGGGGGGGTGGTCTCTGCTATCTTTTTTTTTTTTTTTTAAGTTCCATGGTCCTGGAAACTTCACGAGTTGGAACAAGGCATACAGTATATAAGCAAAAACAGAAGGTGTTAAGAAACAAAACTTTTAGATATCGAAAGTGAAAATGCAATGACCTGAAATAATCCAAAAATTAAAATAAACTAAAATATTATCTCGAGTAAAAACAAAATGATGAGGAGAAGGATTGGGAGGAGGAGGAGGAGGAGGAGGATTACATTCATATAAAGCATAGGGTTTGCAAAATGCTTTACAAATATTGTATAATTTAGTCCTTACAACAACCCCAGGAGGTGGGCATTATTATTATCTCCATTTTACAGTTGAGGAAACTGAGGCAAAAAGAGGTTAAGTGACTTGTCTAGGGTCACACAGAAAGTGAACCTCACTGTGAAACATCCAATATTATTTGCAATTGTTAAAGTCTTCCTAGTAACAAACAAATACATCTTTTTTTGTAACTACGGGCATTCCTCATATCATTATTCTAGAAACAAAACTGAATTTTTGGGTAGAGAGGCAGGCAACAAACTTGGCACGGTGGGAAGAAGATCAGCCTTTACGGCAGGAAGGCCTGAGTTCAAGACCTACTTCTGACAAAGGACAAATTTGAAAATCAGTCCCTGTTCCCAAAGAGCTTCCATTGTAATGGAATACGGAATATGATGTGCAAACTGGAAAGTAAAGATATCCTAAAACTCATCACTCAATTAATAAGCATCACTTATGTACCTACTGTGTGCCAAGCACTGGGGAAACAAAGACAGAAAGCTCAAAGACCCTACATTCTAAAGTGGGGGGGGAACACCATGTAAAATGTGTGTGTGTGTTACATATGTAGAGAATAAATACAGGGTCATTTATGGGGAAGGCACTAGACCCTGGAGAGATCACATCTTACACACTTCCACGATGAGCAAAGCACTATTCATGGAGAAGATCCCACCTTGCCCCTTCCACCCTCCTAGTGCCACAATCCCGATCTTGTTTATTGAGGCTGTTGATTTCCCATACAAATATATTCCCATTGTCAGAGTCAGCTCCCATGGCTGTATGTGTAGACTCAAGTCTTCTCTGGCCACCGGGTAGCTATTGCTCATGGAGCCATGCTTTGGCTTACTTGAGCAGAAACAATCAGCTGAGTCCTCTAGGCCCTAGTTAGGCTGAGGGGGGCACCTGGTTTTGGGTCCTCTCAGTGTAGGATCACAGCCCACAGTCAAGGGTAAATCACAGATTCACCCACAAACAATAAACATCTATTAAGTACCTACTCTGTACCAGGTACTGTCCTAGGGACAAATCGATCAACAATATTTATTAAAAGCCATCTCTGTACTAGACCCCGGAGATACAAAGACAGAAGCAAAGTAGTCCTGCCCTCAAGAAGCTTACTTTTGATTGGGGCAACAACACATGCATAGGAAATGTTTATATGTGTGTATACATACATACATACATATGTACATGCATGTACACAAAATGGGTATGAGGAGATTTTTGCAGAGAGGTTACTGGAAACTACCCTCGACAAGTCTGCACTCTATGAGTGAATATGGCAAGTATTCACACTAAGTAAACATGAGATAAGAAGATTCAGGGATTTCTCATGCTAACATATTTGACTTTGACAATATCAAACCATCATGTCAAACAGTAATTTATGAAGCACCCACTAAACTCCTTGCAAGTAGGGATTTTCATTCTTCTTGCATCTTCGTGCTTTGCACAGTGACTGACACATAGTAGGCATTACATAAATCCTTATTTATTAATTTATTAATTATTATATTGTAATTATTTACTCATCCAAAGGGCTAAAAAGCAAGGAAGGCAGTTATTCAGTTGGCCATTCAGCTTATAGGACCCCATTCATTTGACTATTTGATTGCTATAACATGTGGCACAGTACAGTACAAAGAGAGTTGAATAGGAGACAAAAAGATCTGGGTTCAAATCCTGCCTTTATTGCTCACCACCAATATAAGTGTGGTCAAGTCACCTTGCTTCTGGATTTTAGGGCCTGTTTCTTTCTCTGTAAGATGAAAGACTTGATGACCTCTGAACTCTCTTCAAGCTCCACATCAATCACTTAGTCTCCCTGGGCCTTACTCAGTTTCCTCATCTTTAAGATGATGGGGATGGGGATGGACCAGTAAGGTTCTTTCCATCTTTAAACCTGAGCTATGTAAATGTGAAAGCTTCAGCAGCCGCCTAGACCCCTCTAAAAGTAGCTATAAACAACCTAAGGAATTCAGGATACCAAGCCAGGGAGATAGAGTATAGCCATTGAGATGCCTTCCAACTCTTGACTTGTGGGGTTTTAGGATTCTGCAAATGCCATCAGAGACCTCTGTCTCCCAGTGGGGCTCCCCACTCCAAGCTCTGAGCTGCCAAAGTCCTCTTCAGTCCACTGAAGCAGGGACTGCCATCTTGATTCCTTCCTCTGAGCAAAAATGTGTCTGATGCTTCATCTGCAATGAAAATATTCTGTGAGGTTGTAAAAAAAACAAAATTAATAACACACTTTTATGGGCATGTCTAACCATGAGATAATTATGCTCCTTGGATCATTGGTATCTTCCTGCCAAATGGGCCTAACATTATAATATATGCCTTGTTGTGTGGTTGGACATAAAAATATTATTCATCCAAGGTTTATAATAACAGACCATTACCATAATAAATATTGGTCACAAGAGTTCTTCTATTGTGGGGAAGACTGTTGCCCCAGCTCAAACGCATTACTGCTGATCCAAGATTAAATTTCACTTTTTTTAATCAAGAGCCTAAATCCTAAGGATTCCAAACCTTGAAATTGAAACTCTCTCTTACAAAAAAAATTCAATAGGAACTATCAGAAAGAAATAGTCAAAATGGTCTGCAACCAGTCAAAGGAAACTTGGGAGGCATTTGGTTCACTCAGCTATCATTCTCTCATTGCAATGGCTTGCCTCCCAAAGAATTCCAAAGCCAGGATCTTGGGCCAAGGAAGCCTAGAGGCTTGGAAATTTGGGTTTTATTGGGGTTTTTTTTTTTTAAATCAAAGCACCAAAGGTCTCTCAGGAAAGTTGCAATTAATGTGTTACTAAAACCCAGACAAGTCAGACCTCTTAAGGAATCCAGGCTGGAGGTAGGAGAATCGAGAGCCATCTTGTATTCTAGAGATCAAAGCCATAACTAGGGTGGGTCAACTGGGACGTTGCCCTGAGGGACAAATTTAGAGGGTGCTGACAGTCCTGGCAGTCCTTCCACAGCAGAGAAATGAGAAAGCTTACCACCTAGTTAGCAAGAAGAATTAGGTAGAGTAGGAAGTTACCAAATGGCCTGTTTCCTCACCTCTAAACCTCCGTCTGAGGACACCTTTCATACTGTTTGCCCTGAGCATGGTCTGCAAAATCCCACGTCCAAATATTACTAGCTGTGGTTCTGCTAAAGATCATGTCCCATTAAAACAAAACAAGTTTATATTTTGGGTTTTTTGCTGTCCTGCCACGAAGCTATGTGTCAAATATTATTGCAAATGAGTGAATCAAGAGCTAGGCCTTAGAAATATTATTATTGTCGGTATTATTTATTCCAAGTTTTATGACAATAATATTAGTTATAATGGAATTTGGCCTAGATTTTGGTTCAAAAGAGAGCTTACATTTTAAAATATTCCTTAAAATTTGAAAAGAAAAGGAAATTTAGACGTCCTGTTTTTATTAAGAGATCCTTGCCTTTTTCTGCATTCAGGAAATCATTTTGCTCACCTAGGGATGAATAATACAATATAGACTAGAATACTTCAGAGCATAGGTTACTCTGGCAGATTGAATTGTATAGCTAACTGAAGATTTTCTGGTTAACCAATAGCATAGGATAGCTAGGTGGTACAATGGATAGAACACCAGTCTTGGAGTCAGAAGGACCTGACTTCAAATCTAGTCTCTGACCGTGGGCAAGTCATTCAACTCTATTTGCCTCAGTTTCCTCATCTGTAAAATGAGCCAGAGAAGAAAATAGCAAACCACTCTAGTGCCTTTGCCGAGAAAACCCAAGAGGTCATAGACAATCAACTCCATAACAGCAAGGGTCAGTGTTGGACAGGAGTGGAAAAAAAAAAAAGCCCCCTGTTCAAATTCCAAGCCTTGACACTCCCTAGCTGTGTAACTTTAGGCAACTCATTTAAATCCTCTGCGCCTCAGCTTCCTCATCTGTAAAATGGGGATACCAATCCTTTCACTACCTACCTCACAGAGGGAAGCAAGTTGTAAACCTTAAAATGCTTCGGTATTGTGAGATTTTACTATTATCTCCAAAACCATTTTGTTTCATGACTTGCTGAGAATGGAAAGGCATTTTCTTGTCTTAGTAAACACAATATTAATCATTGATAACTAAAGATATTTCAGTGCCTCAGCCATGTCATTTTTAGGGTAACAGGGGGCTAGTCCATGACGGTCCAGCCCCAGAACCATGAGCTACAGGCTCTGCCTGCTGCCAGCCCATGTGGAGGATATGAGGAGCCTGTTTCTGGGACTGCATGATGACATGTAATAGAAGGTCCTGCCCCTGATTCAGAGCCTGGGTATGTATTCTGTAACTGTTTCCTGTCCATTTACTGAGTGGTGAAAAAAAGTCTTCTGATTGGCTGCTGAACAGTCAGTTAGTAAACATTTATTAAGCACCAACTGTAGGCCAGACATTGTGCTAAGTGCTAGGGATACAAATACAAATACAAATAAAGATAGTCCCTGCCCTCAAGAAGCTTACAATCTAATAGGGGAAGACAATACACACAAGGAAGCTGAAAGGAGGGATGGGGGGAAAAATACCTGGTATAGTGTGGGGGCATGATAGAGAGACTTCCAGACAAGTCCAAAAGCAGCATAGCTAGTGGAAAATGTGGGGGTGACCGTGCTGGGATCTCTCTTTAAACTGAGGTCGTGGAGCCCATGGCCCTGCCCCTAGTCAAAGGGTCTGATCAGAGGGGCAGAGGAGACTGAGGAGATGGGAGGACCAGGCAGATTCAATCTTGAACAGGAACTGAGTGCCTACAAAAGGCATTAACTGAGCAAGTCAAGCTCTCCTCCCGATGGTCATTGGGGGAAGAGCCTCCTGGGGTCCTTTCTCCTCATCTTCATGGCTTGAAGACATGTGATCTTGAAGACATGGCTCTGTTGGTTCTCTGCCTCTGTTCTGTTTCCTGCTCTTAGGTAAATGACTGTAGCAGATATAGTGATCTAGACTATGACCTTTTAAGTTTTGGAAGGTGGAAAGAGCCATCAGAAGTCCAGTTATGGCACTTACTGAAGGCCTGGCTGGGGAAGGAGCCAGCTTTGAGGAGCTACCTTCTTGACCCAGCCCAGTGTGGATCAACCTGTCAGCTGAATCGCCATGCTCCTCAAACGAGGAAGGAACTCCTCTTCCACTAGCTATGCCATACCCATGGCTGATGGGATTGCGGAGAAACAGATGTATTCATCCAATAGTGCTAAAAGTGAATTCAGTGGTGGGGAGAAAGTTTATAGCAACTATTTTAAGTTTGACCCCATTCTCCCCAGGTATCAAAGTATAAATGGTAGATTGTAGCCTGGTTTGGGGAAAACATTTTAGAACTTCAGATCTTGCTATATCTTTTCAATAAATTTGTTGTTCAGTCATTTTTTCGGTTGTGTCTGATTCTTTATGACCCTATTATGGAGTTTTCTTGGCAAAGATACTGCAGTAGTTTGTCATTTCCTTCTCCAGCTCATTTTACTGGTGAGGAAACTGAGGCAAACAAATAATTTCTTTTAGGTTCCACCTCACACCCACCGATTCAGTAAAAATAATTAAAAGCAACAAAATTCAGTGCCAGTGGAATTGTGGAGAAGAGACATGTTCATTCCTCAGTGATGCAAATGCAAACTTGTAGAATCCTTTTGGAGAGCAAACTAGAAATGAGTAATGAGAGATATAAAAATAATCATTCCCTCCTTGACTCAATAATTCCATTGTTGGGAATACAGCCTGAAAGTCATCTTTTTTTTTTTTAAACGACATTCAATTACTTGAAAATTGGAAGAAAAAAACAAAACTGGAAACAGCCTAAATGTTGAACAATGATTGAATAAATTGTAGTAGGAATGTAATGGAATAATATAACGCAATTAAGATCAAGAAAGATGGAAAGATCTTTATGAAATAAGGCAAAATGAAAAGAGCTGAACCAAAGAACAGAATACACTCTTAACAAAGACCATATAAGAGGAAAAATGAATGGACAAACAGAAAACTGATGGGGGTTTAGAGGGAGTGACATATTTTATGTGTTGAAAATCACTTATTTAAAGGTAATTGGCTTCAAAGCAAGTCTGATTGGTTGTATTGGCATTTATTATTAGAACTATAGTAAATCATTGTTGTAGCCTGGGAAAACCACTGATTTCTCAGGCCTAGTCCAACAACCTGTCTGTGTCTCAAGCATACACACCTCCTCTGCCTGGTACCCACCTCCCTCCTTCCTTGTCCCTTCTCTACCCCCAACCTCTATACCCAAGTCCAACTTTGGCTGAACTTTCTAACCTGGACATTTCCAATTTTCTAGCTAACTAGCCTCTCCCTGCATGTGGCTTCAGCAGTAAGAAGCCAGTGAGATGCATCTTACCACTCTATATTAGTTACCTGAGATGCCTTCATCCTGGAGCTGCCAAAAGGCATGGAAGGAAACTGAGGCCCAGGACTCCCAGGGAGAGCTTGTTGTCCCAATGGACCAACAGGTTGTCTACACCATGGCCTCTTCCCCTCTTCATCCCTCATAGCTTTCCCCTATTTTTGTTCTGCTGTGTCTTACTTCTGGTCCTTTGCTCTCACTGTCTGCCAGGCTCAGAATTTGTTCCCCACCTCTATCTGTTGATCTCCATTCTTTTCAAATCCTCGTTTAGGAGTTATTTCCCCCCCAAAGCCATCTAGGTGCTTCGCTCAGTAACTTGTGTTCACAGTAGCCTGGAGTAAGCCCCTAACAAATGCTCCCTGATTAATGATTGACAACTGTCTGAGAGCTCCCTCCCCCACCTCTCGGTAAATGTGACCACGTCCTCCTATCTCACGGCCCTTTTCTCACTGTCTTTGGCTCCATGGCCTCCTTCTTATAGTCTGCTTGTTTGGTGGTACCCTTCCTTCCTCCACTGGGCTTCAAGCTCACGACAGCCCCATGGACACCCTCGTCTTTACTTTGCAGAGAGCACATCGTCACCATTAATAAATGGCAGCTGAATCTATCCATATAAGGTCTTCTATCTCCAAATCCTGCACTCTTTCAACCACATGTACCACATTATAATAATTGGCATTTACACAATACTTAGAGTCTGTAAGGCACTTGTACACCCACTATCTGATATAAGTTTCGCATCAACCCTGACTGTACGGTCAGAGCGAAAACCAAGGAATAGTTTTCCCTGGGGCAAAAAAAGTCTGAGAGTGGAAGAAAGGGTGGTTATATAGTCAGTCAACCCCAGGGGCACTCGTACCAGGAGAGAATATAATCTATTTATCACCCCCCACGAAGGTTGGAGAGCAAATTGGGCTCTCTTGAACAGGGCTATGGCAATTGGAGATGGGGAGGGTTGGAAGGTTCTGGGGCAGTTGCATTGTGTTGTGGGCCAATGGTGGACCATGGCATGACTCAGGTGGGGAAGAAGTGGGCCCCTCCATAGGTTAACACCTTTGGGTAAAGGTCCATTGGCCTCATATTACTTCTGGCTTTAACTACAGTCAATAAGCATTTATGAAGCACCCTCTATGTGCTGGGCATTGTGCTAAATGCTAAGTATTATACACATTCACAGATGAGAAAACTGAGACTCGGGAACACCAGGATATACCCATGGACAACAGCAAGTAAGTATTAGAAGTGGGGGTTTAAACCCAGATTCACTGCCTTTGGAATCAGAATTCCTGGCTCAAATCTTGCCTCTGACACATGCTACCTGTGTAACCTTAGGTGAGCAAGTCACTAAACTCCCTGGGCCTCAGCTTTCTCCTCTGTAAAGTGGGGATTGGATAGATAGCCTCTGAGTTCCCTTCCATAACCTGATGTTCCTATAACTCCAAGCAGCCCAGAAGCCTATCCACCAGCCCGCCCTGCCTTTCGTGCTTACCAATATATAGCAAAGGGGCCCTAGCTCCATCCCTTCTAATTCCACTAAGTACTCTAGCTAAGGTCGTTCTTCAGTTGTGTTCAATTCTTCATGATCCCATTTGGGGTTTTCTTGGCAGAGATACTGGAGTGGTTTGCCATTTCCTTCTCCAGATCATTTTACAGAAGATGACTTGCCCAGGGTCACACAGCTAGTAACTGTCTGAGGCCAGATTTGAACTCACGAAGATGAGTCTTCCTGACTCTAAGCCTGACACTCTATCCATTACACCACCTAGCTAAGGTAGCCCCTGGCAGAAGGGGCAGCAGCTACAGCTTCTAACTCGCTGCTATTGTTCCCTGCAGCCCTGGAATCCCTAAAACATCTTGGAGGGGCTGGAGTGAGGAACCCCTTGACCCTTCCTTTGAGGGCTCTCCTACAATCATCCCTGACAGAGCACTGCTTGAATGTACACATGGATATGATGAGCAAACTACTAAAACCACCTCCCTCCCTGTCCCTTGAGCTCCTTGGCTGGAAGATCAAGATGGGGCTTTGTCAGAAGTGAGTAAATCAGCCTTTACCAAAAAGTAGGCTCCCCCAGCTGGCTTCCTGACACACCTCTTCTAGGTGAGTGTGAGAGAACTTACTCTGACAGCTGCTTATTGACTTTTCAGATGCAAATCCAATGCAGTCTGGACCTGGATTAAAGCACCAGATCAGAAAACTGGAGTTCTTTCAGCTGCTCTGATAGAGGAAGGACTGAAAGCTGTCTGGATCTTATGGGAAAAGTCTTACTGTCACACCCATATACCTTCCTTTCTTAACTACGGAAGCTCTGGCTATAAAAGTGATAGCCTGGAGACCCCTACGTTCAACATATGCTCTTCTCACATGCTATATTAGTCTCAGAGGTGGTTTCCCACTTTCTGTCCTTTCCTGTTGGCTTACTCCATTCTTATGAAATAGAGCATTTGGTACAGAGCCTTAACAGTCAATGGCTTTGCAGAATATTATAAAATGGGGATAATAACATCTATCCCCAAGGGTTATGGTGAGATTCAAGGGATAATACTTGCAAAGTGCTTAGCACAGTGCCTGGCACATATAAATGCTAGCTGCTATCATTATTATTATTATTATCACTATTATAATCATCATCACTAACTGATTACTAGCCATTCCCCACAATCACTCTCATCCACACAATTTGGCTTAATTCTGAGAAAGGAAGGAGGAGGAGCGCACCTACCTCCTTCCTTTATAGAGATTCTGTCCTTGGTAGAAACTCCATGGAAGGAGAAAAGAACTCCCAGGGCCAGGAGGTGCCCCTTGGAACTGTCTATGTTTTAGCATCTTTGCGCTTGGGGTCTGAGCCCACTCTCCCCAGGGAATAGGGGTGTATCTGGTGATAGCCCAACCCAAGCTGGGCAGGTGCTTTTGTAACCGCTGTCCTCGCTTTGCATTCTCTTTAGATATCACTTTGTAAAAGTGAATTGATGTCAGTTGGTTGATTGATATTGAAGAGATAGTAACTGGTTAATTGATACTGGGAAGAACACTGGATGGGGAATTGTGCATAATAGTACTTAAAAATAAAGTCTCAGCCATTCAGAGTTCTGAAGGAAGCAACAGTAAGTGACCTCTGGGGAACCAAGCTGCCAGCGTGAGTAGGAGTTGGGACAGTGAACTCCAATCACTGGTGGGACGGGGATGGGGGTGTTGTACTCCTTTCATTATTGTGCTTCAGTGCGTCCCTATTACCCTAGAATCTCCTATAACCTCTGTTTGCAGTCAGAGCTCTTCACAGCCTTACCCCTTCCAAGCTCCCTGGTCATTTCAGCATTAATTACTCCCTTAGCTCTACAGCCCAGATAAGCTATTGTATTTGCTGTTCCGTACACACAAAACTCCTCTCATCTCTAGAACTTTGCACTGGCTCTTCTCCATGCCTAGAATGCTCTGTTTCCTTACCTCTGTCTCTCAGTGTCCCAGGCGTCATTCAAGACCTTTATTGGTACTCTCAGCTGCTAGTGCCTTCCTCTCCAAGATTACCTGAAGTTTGTTTTGTGTGTGTCTTGTATATGCTTATACATACACATATCGTCTTCCCTGATTGAATGTGAGCTCTTTGAATGTAAGGACTGTTGTTGTCGGGACTCATTTGTATCTTGGTGCCTAGCAGAATACCTGACCCATATACGGAATTTAGTAAATGCTTGTCTTGATTTAGACCCTATTTCATTATTTTTTTTCTTTGAATTAATTATGTCTTTAGGCTGACTAGTTAAAGATCTCCTCTATGGGGGCTCATGAGCTATGGTTTTGGATGAATGAGAATCTGCTGAATACATTAAACCACCCATGAGCGGGTGAGATTACGAGCATCTGGAGAATGCCCTGCTTATTCCTTCTTAGAACCCAACAGCAGAGCTGTCATGAGGCTCAAATGGAACATGCATGTCCAACACTTTGTAAACCTTAATGTATTCTATAAATAAATACAGAAATACTGGCTATCACTGCCACCATCACCATCATCATTTGCATCTGGTGCTTCAAGTGCTATAAATAGAAAATCTATCCCAATGTATACTTCCTTTTATTTAAGAAATTAATCAATATATTTTATCTTTGCATTACCTTCATTTCTGATTATATCCCTACTGTCTCCTCTATTCTTTCTAACAAAGAAAAAAAGAAAAGGGGGGAATCTCAGTTCAACAAAACTAATATATCTATACAACTAAGTGTGATCGTATATGCTATGCTCCATAACCATCACCCCTCACCTCCATGAAGAAGGGAGGAATTACACTTCCTATTAAAGGCAGAACAAAGCTCCATGTTCTTTTCCACTCAGTCCCACTCAATTAGAACTGAAGTGGCTCTTGAGGTCATCTAAGCCAAACCACTTATCTGACAGGTGAGGAAAAAGTGGCCCAAAGAGGTTAATTGACTTGCCCAGTCTGTTAGTGGCCAGAGTGGACCTAGGAGCCAGGACACCTGATTCTGGTGCTGTGTTCCTTCAACCACACCATACTTACCTGGGTAATTCATCCTATATCCTGTTTTAGGATAGCACAGGGATTACCTTCTGCTTAAGAGGTCCACATTCAGAGAAGGACATTAAAAATAAAGTGCCTCAGACCTTCCACTTATTACCTGTTGGAGCGTCTATTGGAGGTCCCTAGAGAACAGATCGTTAATTCACAGCCTCCCTGTCATAAAATACTCTCCATATTAAAATGTGTGCTGCTGGTGTTCCCTTTTGCTTCCCTCTTTTCCATTTCTCGGTGTCCCTGTAGCAGGTGAGAGGCTGTTGTCCTTTCTGTGAACTTTTGTCCCTTCCTTTAGCCTCTTCTTACATCTTTTTTTCCTCCCAGGTCTACAGCATGGAAAGCAACTAAAGGGTTTTCATCATTCACTCAACACTGTGCACAACTCTGAAGTAGGCATTTGGGGGAATGGAATAAGATATCCATAAGAAGTCAAAAATGAAGTTCCTGCCTCAGGTCAGCTAGACATAAGTGGAGGGACGATGGAAAACTGGGGGCATCAGAAATGAAGGTAAAGAGAACAGTGAAGGATCTGGAAACCACATCACATGAGGAGCATTTGCAGAACTTGGGGAAGGTTAGACTTTCATGTGGAAAAGAAATGAGATTCTTTTTTTGCTAAAATACCATCTCCTCCAGTTGCCAATTAATGATAGCATCTTCTCCTATTGATTATCTCTAATTGATATTGTCTGTATCTTCTGTGTACGTAGTTACTTCCATGTGTCTTTCCACTGGGAGTTCCTTGAGAGTAAGATCTTTTTTCACCTTTCTTTTTCCAAGTATTTATTCCAGTGCCTGGTACATGATGAGAACTTAATAAATGCTTGTTGGCAAACTGATTGGCCTCAGAGGGCAGAACTAAGGGTATTGAGTAACACCATTTGACAAAAACTGCTGGGAAAACTGGAAAAGAGTATGGCAGAAACCAGGCACATGCCAAAATCTTACACTGTATACCAAAATAAAGTCAAAATGGGTACACGATTTAGATATAAAGGCTGATACTATAAGCAAACTGGAGAGCAAGGAATAGTTTACCTGTCAGATTTATGGAAAATGGAAGAATTTATAAGCAAACAAGAGATAGAGAACATTATGAGATGCAAAACGGATAACTTTGATTACATTAAATTGAAAAGTTTTTGCACAAACAAAGCCAATGCAACCAAAACTAGGAGGGAAGCAGAAAACTGGGAAAGAATTTTTACAACCAGTGTCTCTGATAAGGGCCTCATTTCTAAAATATATAGAGAACTGAATCAAATTTATAAGAATATAAGTCCTTCCCCAATTCATAAATGGTCACAGGATATGAAAAGGCAGTTTGCAGATGAAGAAATTAAAGCTATCTATAGTCATATGAAAAAAAATGCCTCAGATCACTATTGATTAGAAAAATCAAAACAACTCTAAAGTACCACATCACACCTATCTGATTGGCTAATATGACAAAACAGGCAAATGATAAATGTTAGAGAAGATGTGGGAAAATTGGAACACTAAGGCATTGTTGGTGGAGTTGTGAACTGATCCAACCATTTTGGAGAGCAATTTGGAACTATACCCAAAGGGCTATAAAAATGTGCATACCCTTTGACCCAGCAATAGCATTGCTAGGGCTGTATCCCAAAGAGATTATACAAATGGGAAAAGGACCCACATGTACAAAAATATTTATAGCAGCTCTTTCTATGGTGGCAAAGAATTGGAAATTGAGGAGAAGCCCATCAATTGGGGAATGGCTGAACAAGTTGTGGTATATGAATGTAATGGAATACTATTGTGCTATAAGAAATGATGAACAGGCTGACTTCAGAAAAACCTGGAAGGACTTGTATGGACTGATGCTGAGTGTAGTGAGCAGAACCAGGAGAACATTGCACACAGTTAACAGCCACGTTGTGTGATGACTGACTTTGATAGCCTTCGCCCTTCTCAGCAATGCAAGGATCTAAGACATCTCCAAAGGCCTCATGATGGAAAATGCTGTTCACATCCAGAGAAAGAACTACGGAGTCTGAATGCAGATCAAAGCGTGCTATTTGCTCTTTTTTTTCTTTTGTTTTGTTTTGTTTCTTCCTTCTTGTGGTTCCTCTTATTGGTTCTAATTCTTCTTTACAACATCACTAATTTGAAAATATGTTTAATAGAAATGTATATGTAGAGCCTCTATCAGATTGCATGCTGTCTTAGGGAGGGAAGTAGAGAGGGAGGGGGAGAAAATTTAAAACTCAAAAGTTTATGGAAGTGATTGTTGAAAACTAAAAATAAATTAATTAATTTTTTAAAAAAGGGTAATGAGTAAAAGCGACATGGGATGGATTTCAATTGCAGAAGAAGGCATGGGGATAATCGTCATTTTCAAGTGTTTAGGGGCTGTCCTATGGAATGGTAACTAAATGATTTTGTGTAATTCTAAAAAGAAGAACCAGGAAAACAAAAATTACAGATACAGGATTTAACTTAAGTAAAACTAAGCTGATCTATATCTGTCCACTGCACCCAGATGACTCTGGAGGAGAAAGTGAGGCTGGTGACTTTGCACAGCCCTCCCTCACTTCAATCCAATTCACTTGCATGTCATGGCATCACCTCCCTGACGTCATGGCTCTCTTCGAGAATGAAAGACAAACAACAACAACTTGACAGTGAGAATTATGACATAGTGGAAAAGACTACCTTGCAAGTGAGAAATCCCTCACTGGATGAGCACTCTTCAGGAATACTGTTAACACATATGGCAGGGTAGCAGTTGGGTGCCCAAACTATAGAGGTCTCACATTTGGTCAAAGTCGTGAATTACCGCTCCCTAGCCCAATGATGATGACTGGTGGTGGTAGTGGTGGTGGGGATGATGGTGGCAGTGGCAGTGGCAGTGGTGATAGCTAGTATTTATTTGTATAGTGCATTAAGGTTTGCAAAGTATTTTACTGGGGGCAGCTAGATGGTGCAGTGGAGAGAGCACCGGCCCTGAAGTGAGGAGGACCTGAGTTCAAATGTGGCCTCAGACACTTGACACTTACTAGCTGCGTGACCCTGGGCAAGTCACTTAACCCCGATTGCTTAAAAAAAAAAGCAAAGTGTTTTACCTATGTTGTTCCATTTGATTCTAATGATAACCCTGCTGGTGGGTTCTATGAAGGAGTAAGGAGGGCATTCTCTTGACGCTAGTCATCAGTGGCATTATTTGGAAGTCAGTCTCTGGATGGTTGTGATGGATGGTTTTGAGAGCTAGGGATCAGAGTGTGGAAAGCAGTAAAAGTGGGGTGCTAATGGTACATTAGTATTGATTAGTGGTGTGAGTTAGAAGAATGATTGGGTAGTGGAAATTGCAAGAGTGGGAATTGCATTTGTGGGTGTCTGGGTATAGATCCCTAGCAGATGTTACTTTGTAAGCTGTGTGTGGATTCCTAGGATTTAGGGGTGAATCTGGGTGCGATGAGCTTCTTATAGAATTTAGGAACATAGAGAGAATGGGTACAGGTCCTAGGTGGAGACCAGCATAGTACTTTGGTGCTTTAAGTCAAAGATTGACTGGGTCCCAATGCCTTTATGTGGAATAACTCCAGCTATTGTGGACAAAGATGAACAAGCCCTCGTAGATGTAAAGTTCTGAACAGGATAACATCGAGCCCACGGTAACCTCTCAACTAGAAAGCAGAGTGTCCCAAAAAGGAAAGAAGAGACACAAGGACATATCCAGTATTTGGAGCATGAACTTGAAGGCAGTGAGAGTGTGAGTGCCTTGTGTCAAGACATACAGAAGATTCGTGCTCCAAGGAAAGCCTGGACTCCGTGACCTCTGAGGTTCCTTCCAACTCTGTCATCTTTTTTTTTTTTAAGGCAATTGGGGTTAAGTGACTTGCCTAGGGTCATACAGCTAAGTGAGTGTCAAGTGTTTGGTCTGAGGCCAGATTTGAACTCAGGTCCTCCTGACTTCAGGACCATTGCTCTATCCACTGCACCACCTAGCTGCCCTTTCCCCACCTTTTTTTTTCAGCCAAACACAAGGTTTATTAAAGATCCGCCATATTGGCCAGACTCTTAAGAAATCACTAATGCAAGTGGGCCAGATCTTAAGAATCTGAGCCCAACTCTGCCACCTTTGAGACAGACACAGAACAGTGATGAAGCCCTCAAGAGCCTTCAGAGGGTCTATATGGAGGCTCTACAGCCGTAAGAGGCCTTAGAAATGAACAAAAAACATGCAGTCTGAAGTCCATCATGCCTTCCATTCATGAGTCCCCTACAACACTGAGACCATCTATCCCAGTTCAAGCTGTTTGTGGTCAATTAGTTTTTCTGATATTGTACATCAATCTTCCTGCCCCCAAATCTACCATCAATCATTCTTAATGGGATCTTAGGTGTCCCCTGGACCTTATCAGAATTCTCCTGGTTTCCCTCTAACTGAAACTCTCACAACTGGAGAAAAACTACTTTAGGCCTATTGGGAAGCTTCCTACCCAACAATCCACCACCATTCCACTCCAGCTTACGAGCCACCCAGGAGCCAGAGATCTCCTGATAGCCTGCCTTTGGCCATGCCTGCTTGCCAAGCTGTCATCAGGGACTTTCAAGATATTTTTTCCTTGGAACCTCTTCACATATCAGAATAAAATATTTCTCCCCTGGGCGTCTGTCAAATGTCATGTAACATTTAATCCTAAATGCATTTCCATAAAAGTAATGAAATGAAATGGTGAAACCTCTCCTCGACCCAGATTTCTTGTTTCTCTAGCCCCTCATCCATAACCGATTTCCTTCCATGGAGGGGTCAGGGAAGGGATGGGAGGAGGATGGAGATAGAGTCACTGGCTAATTGGTTTTCCATGCTTTTGTCTAGCCTGTCTCTTTAGTCAATGCCAACATAAGACAGCTGGGACTAGGGCATGGTGGGTTCACTTAGATTTAACATCACCTCCAATAACCAAAATGCCAGTTCCTAGGAAGTAAGCAGGCCTGTCTCTGCTCAAGCTACTTTATCTTTTAGCCATTTGTTTGAGTTAGGCAGCAGTGTTTGGCTCAGAAAGGTAGCGAGAGGTTTGGACTCTCAGACATTTTAATTTTCCCAGAACCGACTTTCTCCTTCCCTGTACCTCTGTGAGGGCAGGCACCCAGGACTGAGCCTTATCAGTGGGGTATAGTTGAAAGGTGGGAGGCAGTAGAGTTCAGGATCTAGATTCTAGAGAATTCTAGCTCAGATACTATCTTTGTGACCTTGAGCTAATCAAGATGCTTAATAAATAGTTAAAACATATATGAGGAGGCTATAAGAGAAAAAGCATCTGTACTTGATGAGTTCAAATCATCAGGATACTGGGAGAATTGGCAGATGTGATTGCTCAGTGATCTTAGATAAATCTTGGGGAAAGGGAAAGGTATCACAACACTGGAGAACGGCAAATGCTGTCCTGATGTATAAAAAATGGGAAAACAATATGGGTCGTTGCCTCGAAGATGGTGAACTTGACTTCAATTGCTGGCAACATTCTGGAACACTGGGATGTAGTATGAAAGGGATGGCTTTGTGTGTTTAGAAAGGGAAACAATGATCACAACTTCCAGCATGACTCCATTAAAAAACAGAATTGGGTTCCAAAAAATATAGGCTGTCTGGAATAATGAGCCCACTTAAATAAGGTGAGATTTAATAGAGACAAATATAAGGTGTTATGCTTGTAAAGTTGATTATTTGAATCCAAGAACAAGTTGAGGCGTCATGGCTAGCCAACAGTTCATGTGGAAAAGACCTGGAGACTTTAATAGACTGCATGTTCTATACAAGCCGACAGTGTATTAAGAATGTATTGAGAGAGACATTGGGTCCAGAATGGGGGAGTTTCGATTCTGCTCTCATCATAACACATCTGGAGTATATGGGCACCACCTGTTAGGAAAAGTAGTGCCAAGTTGGAGTCTGTTCAGAGGAGGGTGACCAGGGTGGTAAGGAGAAGGGCACTATGCCACATGTGAATCAGTCGGAATAACTTGAGATGTTTAGGCTGGGGAAGAGAGAACAAAAGCATGAAGATAATTAATCTTATGGAGGCCCAGAGGGTGGCACCGTGAGCCACAGGTAGAAGGTGCCAAGAGGCAAATGTCGGCTTATGGTTTGGAAATGGTCATGTGATGTTGGGCAAGTCACTTAACCTCTCTGAGAACTTAAGATCTTGTGACCACACGAGACTCAGACCCACTCTGGGGTCTGCTGTTCCTGGGACATCTTCAGGTCATGCTCCCACCCTTGTAACCTTTCCCCTTTCTACCCCTAGCTCAAAGAACAGTCATCAATTCAATGCTCCTGTTCCTGGAAAGGACGTCTCCTTCATTATACTATGACTCCAATTATGGTCCCCGTCACTCACCAGATCAAAGCACCACCTCCTTCCCCAGCACTTCCCAAGATGTGATTTCCTTTCCCATTAGAATGTAAGCTCCTTAAGGACAGAAGTTGTTTGATTTTTTTTGCTTTCATAACTAAAGCCTTTAGCACAATGTCTGGCATATAGTAAGTCATTAATAAATACTTTTTCATTCATTCATTTCCCCTATCCAGACCTGTTTTCTTCTCTTAAAAAAAAAGTTCCCTTCCAACTCTAGCAATGAATGAATTGACACACCTTATACTCCTAGAAAGAAGTATATCTTTAGTTGGAGGCTTAGAAATATATATATTTTTAATTTCAAAATAAAACATATTTTCTGTTTGCCTCCCTCCATGCACTCTATAACTGAGCTACACCGAATGACCTGGTATTTGTACATGTTGTCATGGGAGCTGACCTGTGCTCAGTATGTCAAGGGTCTTCAAGTGGAGGGGGGATCCTGCTTGGCCCCGGGGGACAGAAGCAGAGCAATGTGTGCACATTGTGAAGAGGCCAGTTTGGAGCTGAAGTCAGGGTAACGTTCTGCACAATTGGAGCTCTCCAAAAGTGGGACGGGCAGCTTTGAGATGTGCCACATTCCTCCTCCTCCAAGAGCTTCTCGCAGAGTCTGAAGGACCATTTGTCAAGTGGCTGACAACAGAGGCTACTATGGGTTGGACTAGATGGCCAGCGAGACGCCTTCTAGCTCCCCAGTTCTCTCATATGAAACCATGAGAGCAAGTTGACAAATTCAAATTTAACCAACATGAACTAAGCACGTTCTATGGCTGCAGTAAGCGGGGGGAGAGGGAGGGGGAGGGGGAGAGCAGGAACCAGCCAAAAATGACAACGAAAAGGAGATTACCTTCCCCTGGGCAGAGAAATACCTGCAGAGATAAATGAACTGAAATTGGGTCCAAAAAAATACAAAGAAATTTCAAAAGGGGCAGAGCCCTAACAATAGGGGGAGATGAGCACCTGAACATATGTAAATTTAAATTGAGCTAGCAATCATTCTAAAAGGTGAAAGTAAGGAAGAAGAGAATTCTAGGTAAGGCATAGGGGATAATTTATGCACAGGTAGGCATGAAGCCTAGAAGTAGAATGCACAGACACATGTGTATATGCATACCTATATCTATATGTCTATGTGTATATACATATGTATGTGTATATGTATATATATGTATGTAGGTATGGTTTTATGTGTGTATGGTATGTATTATATGTATGGCCATCTTGTGGAAGGGTTGAATTGCCAGGCTGAGAATTTTGTCTTTTACCCAAGACCCAACTGGAAACTAGAAGAGGGGAGAGGAAGGCGATACAGTCTGAGCTCTGGCCTCCAATATGTCTCCTCTTGACCTGTTTTCATCCTGGTAAGCGTCTTCCCCACCCCAGTTCTTCATCTAAAAGACCTCCCCCCCATCAGAAGCAGAGAATCAGAAACCAGCTCTTTCCCACTACTCTCCTGGGACCCTAAAGCTATTGCTACACCTCTGGGCTAGTTCAGCAAAAACAATTTGATGTCATCCAGAATTTCCTGGCCTCCTTCTGTGATATTGGAAGTTCTCCACGCCTCATCAGAAAACTCCAGGAACCAAATCTGTGGGTTAAAGGTGGTCTGATCTCATGTGTGGTGTTGAAACTCTTTGTCTGCCTTTGTGATTACGCGCTGCAGGCACACATCGATTGCTCCTTCCAGCCCAGAGAGCCAGCATCTCTCAGTGGGCTCCCCTGACCTCTGACCTCAAGCTATTTATCGCAGGGAAGGCACCCCTCCAAAAAAAATACCTCCCAAGCATCAGCTTTCAGGTAACTTTCCTTTGAAGGAGACTTTTTGCATCGGGTTTTTCAAGTGTTTTATTGATATCTGCTGTTTTTACATCACCTTAGTTTCCATGTATATGTATATATAATATACATACATATATATTACAGAAACACACACACCCTTACCCAGACAACTATTCCCTGTAACAAAATATGTTTTTTTTAAAAGTAATTCAGCAAAACTAGCCAACATGCAGGATCATAGATTTAAAAATGAAAGAGAGCCTATGGTCATCTAGTGCAGACCTCACATCTTACAGATGGGGAAACTGAGGCTCGGGGAGGTTAAGTGACTTGCCCAAGAACACCCGGCCAGTAGACTCAGAATCTGAGACCAGACCTTCCCGACTCCTTGTCCACTGTTCCATGTTGCCTCATGAACTGAGTCTGACAGTGTAGATGCTAGTGTGCACACTTAGTTCCCCACAATTCTGAAGTAACCTTGCCACACAGTAATTCTCTTTTCCAATAATGTGTTACAGTTTCTTCTGAATTTTGTTAAAGGACCTCAGCTAACAATTGCATGGCATTTTATTTGAAAAGAGTATTTGTAATGCCATCCTTTACAATAAAAGTTCATGTAGCAAGGGGCATCACACGTATGGTTTACACGGAGGCAAGAATTGCTATCACTATCAAGACTTTCATTCCTGCCAACAGGGCAAATAGGTGGTTGGGGCCAGACGCTGGCCCTCTGTTCTCCTTGGGGAGAGGTGGTACTGGGCTAGAATTATATTTATCCACTTTCTTAAATATTATTAGTCTGGAGGATATAATTTTTAGGTTCAAGCTAAACTCCTAGACATTATTTCTTAATGGGGAGGGAGGGCCTTAAGTTTTATATCCAAGGCTTGAATGACTCTTCCCAGCAAACATCAGTTCCACTATGAACACACTTATCAAATGTCAGAGAATTTATCCAAGTCAATAGCAAAATAAAAGTCAGAAGCAGTATACATATGAGAGTATATACCAGACA
Source organism: Vombatus ursinus (assembly GCF_900497805.2). NCBI lineage: Eukaryota > Metazoa > Chordata > Mammalia > Diprotodontia > Vombatidae > Vombatus > Vombatus ursinus. The sequence continues at coordinate 701,628 of NW_020954551.1, read as the reverse complement.
ATACAGAGTAAATGAGTTTTTATCTCACTCGAGGTGTTGAGATAGTTCAAATGAGAGTCCTGTATCTCCCCCAAAGAACAAATTCTGCAAAGTCTATGAATAGCATAGAAAGCTATGGATAGGGATATGATAGAGAATGACAGCACCTCTCATCTGGGCTTCTCCCCAAAGCTTTTCTCTCCATTCAGAGCCCTGAAGGGAGGTTGGCATCATAGATCTTCTCTCTCAAAGCTGGAAGCCACAGAACCCTAGATCTCTTTTTCTGGTATCCCCAACTCTGCCCTCCCTTCTCACAGTAATCAGTCTCCATCACTCTGGAGAAAGTTCTATTCAATTGGTCCTTTAAGTCAAGGATTATAGTTATTATTCTTGGGTTTTGTGCATTTCAAAATGGTGGCTTTGATTAATGAATGGACTTTTTGGATTATTCAAAATGTTCTTGTTATTTATTTTTTTTCCTTGTGAGTAGATTCAGATCAAATCAAATCAACTCAATTTAATTCAACTTGATTAACAAGTATTTATTAAGTACTTACTATGTACCAGGTTCTAGGGACTCTGGAAAACATGAAACAGTGTCTGCCCTCAAGGAGTTTAGATTTTACTAGAGGGAAACAACAGACTTGTAGATACGGAAAAACAAGGCATTGTCAGAGTATTTTTATAGAGAAGAAAGCATAGGCAGGGAGGGAAATGAGGAAAAGCATTATATAAGAGATAGCACTTGAGATGAGTCTTAAAGACACCTATAGATATCCCAGTAGCTAGGTTGCACAATGGATAGAGTAGTCACTGGGAATCAGGAAGACTCATCTTCCTGAGTTCAAATCTGGCCTCAGACATTTACTAGCTGTGTGAACCTGGGCAAGTCACGTAACCCTGTTTGCTTCAAATATCTCACCTGTAAAATGATCAGAGAAGGAAATGGCAAACCATTCCATTATCTTTGCCCAGAAAACCCCAAAATGGAGTCAGAAAGAGTCAAACCCGACTGAACAACAACCACAGAGCTATCACGTGGCAGAGTTGAAGAGGGAAAGCATTGCAGGCACGATTTGTGCAAACATTCAGAGGTGGGAAATGGAAGGCCATGTACAAGGAACAGCAACTAGGCCAGTTTAACTGGCCCATAGAGTAAGGTAAGATAAGGAAAGTAGCATGAAATCAGCCTTGAAAAATTTATGTGCTATAATTTATAACATTTATATAGCACCTTAAGATTCGCAAAGCACTTTAGAAATATTATCTCAATATTATCTCATTTGAACCTCACAACAATGCTATTGTCATTCTTATTTTACAGATGAAGAAACTAAGGCAGACAGCACTTAAGCGAATTGTCCAGGGTCACACAGCTAGTAAGGATCTAAGGCTGGATTTGAACTCAGTTCTTCCTGACTCCAGGGTACAGTGTTCTATCCATTCTATTACTCAGCTGCCTCAACTGATTTCTCTGTAACAACAGCTTACCTTGTTACCTAATTAGCAAGCTTATAAATTCACTAGTTGTTAAAGCTAGAAGGGACCTTAGACATCATGTCACACTACTCAATCAACAGGTATCTATTAGATACCTATTATGTGCCTGGCACTGTGCTAGGCTCTGGGGAAGCAAAGACCAAAACGAAACAAGCCTTACCCTCAGAAAGTTTGCATTCCATCAGAGGGCACACATTCATATATAAATATAACTCCATCAGTCAATCCACTCATCAATGAACAAGCGTTTCCTAAGTGCCTACCATGTGGCAGGCATCGGCAGACATAAACAGAGAAGCGAAAGAATCCCTGGCCTCAATAGATCAAGCTACTGACAAGCATTTATTAAGTGCTTACTGGGTTCTGGCTGCTGTGCTAAGCAACGAGGAATCTGGAGCACAGATTAAATAACTTCACCAAGGTCACACAGTAAGGAAATAAAAGAAAAGCAGCTAGAACGCGTGGCCTCCTGGCCCCTGGTCCCACACTCTGTCTCTGCACCAAGCTGCCTCCTTCTGCAAACAGAATTTCAAGTTCTGTCTGATGATTCTTTTGACCTACACTTAAGGATATGGATCTTCATTATTCCCATGGTGCTCTGTAATTAGCCATTCACGGGAAGCAATTCTCTGACATGACTATCATTAACAGTATTTTTATTGAGCCAAACCAGTTCTTGAGTTCAGTTTTTCTTTGCTCCAGCAACTATAAACTGTCACCATCCTTGAGATTTCTGCGATTCTACACTCACTTTAATTGTCATCTCACGGAGACAGCCAAGCTGTTAAAAGGAAACGACCCTGGCCTTGACTCCCGAATCCTGGGAGCACGGAGATCTTTACTCAAGCAGAGATGGGGGGAGAAGAAGCCAGAGAGATCAGAACCTGCAGGACGAGGTGGCCACATGCATTTCTCTTGGGATCTGAAGATTTGGAGCTGGAAGTGGCCATCGAGATGCAGAGTGGGGAATGCTGTCAGCAACTGAGAGACCTAGAACCTCGAGGCAGTCTCTCCTCCTCAGAATCCAATGCTCTTTACATTATTAATCAATCAACAAGTATTTCTTATTACTATGTGCCCGTCATCATGATGGCCACTGGAGATACAAGGACAAAAGCAGAAAATCCCTCCCCTCAAGGAGCTTACATTCTAAAGAGAGATAAAACATTGACTTGGGGAGGTATAAGGAAGTTTAGGAGGGATGGTTCCCACTCCCACCCCAATTAATGTAACCAACACGATGCTCTGGCTGTGATACCATTATCTGACTTGGGAAATCAATCAATTGAAGGTCTAAGGGGGTGAGCAATTCCTAGACACCTCAGTTGAATTCATTGATTGATCAAAGGCATAAACCAAATATAAACAACCCGGTTAATCAAGTTGGGAAAGAATGAAACGCTTGGAGCCAGAGGGTAAAATTGGATGATGAAATGTATTGGGATTGGATGAAATAATTAGACACTTCTGAGCCTATTCATATCAGAGGAGGAGATTCCTACAAAGACATTCCACCACCAGTTTGGGGAGTCAAGCTTCAGGGGTCCTTTGAAAAGGTAGACCCTTTTTTTCCTGTCCCAGAAGGCAGCAGGGCTGAGCCCAGAAGGAGTGTCACATTGCACCCCATCCCCCTCCATTGACCATCACCATTAACTAACAAATGCATCTAGCCAGGAGCTGAGAGGACAAACCAGACACACTGACTCAGGAAAGGTAGCTTCAGAGAGCATGAGCACTTTGGGGCCAAGAGTTACAATTTCATGAATCTACACAAAGTCCAACAGAGAAACACTGATACCAAATGCACTAGAAGCCGGGTGGACTGGGAAAGGTACATTTGAGTTGTTTTGAAGGAAAATGGGGCTCTAAGACCCAGAAGCAGGGGGAAAGGGGGGAGGGAAGGAGAGTATTCCAGGCCTGCGATGGAAGCCTTAGAGCCTAGCATAAGCAGCGTCCAGCACATAGTAGGTGTTTAATAAATGCTTGTTGATTGATGGATTGGGGGGAAGATGAGGCAGAAGACTTCATGGTGCAGAGGTGAGAACATTGGCCCTGGTTCATATTCTGCCACCAACATTCATCCCCTGGGTGACCTTGGGTAAGCTATTTCATCTTTCTATGTCTTCATTTCCAAATTCATAAAATGAGGGAATTGTACCTGCTGACCTTCAAGTCCCCTTCCAACTCAAGGACCATAATTCTACGATCCTAGATGGCTTAACCTCTCTGGACCTCAGTTTCCACATCTGTAAAATGAAGACTTTTCTAGTTCGAAATACGATGAGCCGAATGCCTTGGAGTTAGAGGACCAGGGTGCGAGTCCAATACCTTCCTTGCACGCTTGTTGTGAGCACAGTACTTTGGAGCCTATAAATCTGAGCTATTATTAGACTGGAGAATGTACCATGAATGAGAGCATGGGAAATGTAGGTAACAGAAGAGAAGGGGAAAATAATGGAAAGAGGACAAAGTGTCTGGCTTCTAAGATCCTGTCTCATCTAAGCTAATCCCTGCCTTTCTAAGGGTGGCCCCATGCAAACTCACTCCTCCAGGAGTGCTTAAGAGGGAAGGGAAGATTGTCCTTCCCCCAGGGCACCAGATCAAGGTCTGACTGTTTTGTTCCAAGGACTCTGGAGGCTGCCAGGGACCTTGAGGGATGTGGAAAATTCTCCCCCTTTCCACCTGAAGTCCAGGGATGCTTGGATGCTCAGCTCTGGCTAAGGACAAGCGCCTGGGACTAGCAGAGGCTCAAAAAGACCTTGTGGCCTCCAGGACCCAGGGACCCAAGGTAGCTGAACCGTGTCCTCACCCAACCTGAAGAGGGAAATAGGTTGTCATTCTATCACACTGAAGTAAGCATCTGAATATCCACAGGGTGAGGTGCTCTCTACTAATCAGCCAGACAAACTCCCACAACTCCGTGCCCCTAAGCACTAAGGGTAAAAATCAGTCAGCAAGCATTTAGGAAGTGCTTACCAAGTGGCAGGCAGTGTTCTGCAGTCTGGGGGCGTTGTTGAGTCATTTCAGTCGTGTCTGACTCTTCCTGATCCCATTTTGGGATTGTCTTGGCAAAGATGCTGTATGGGTTTGCCATCTCCTTCTCCAGCTCATTTTACAGATAAAGGAACTGTGGCAAACTGGATTAAGTGACTTGCCCAGGGTCACACAGCTAGTAAATGTCTGAGGCCAGATTGGAACTCGGGAAGATGAGTCTTCCTGATTCCAAGCCCAGTGTTCTATCCACTGCACCATCCAGCTTCCCCAGTCTGGGGATGATAAAGATGAAAATGAAAGCATCTGCCTTCAAGGACCTTCCTCGAGAGGGAATTGCTTGGGTGAGGAAGAGGGAAGGGGAGAGCCTTCCTCTCCTTCCCCCACCCTTTAGACCAGAGGAAGACATTGTAAACTTTGAAAAGTAGAAGCTTTTGGGAGAAAGCTTTGGGACGTCCCATCTTCGACACTAAGGCTATCCCCAGAATAGCAGTGACCACCAGCGATATCTGCCTCAGGAGCTGAGAGACACATGGATTCACGGTAGATGCCTTAAGGAAGGGTAGCTTCAAGAGTCTACATAGAGCCCACTGCAGAGCTACAGGATACCTAAGGAGAACCTCATGAGGACCCCATGAAGAGGAGAAAAGACTTCCAGAAACCCATAGCTATGAGTTACCCTTTTGCCACCAGTGCCCTTTAAGTGAAGCCCACTACTCCCTGGAGCCTGTGTGTCCTTGTGGAGAGTGTACGTTTGGTTTAGGGGAATGTTTTATACCAACTATTCTTACTATACCACCTTAGTGAATACCACTTCCTGAAAGCTAATTAGGTCCAGCTGTCTATTTGCTGTCACCTCACGATCAAGGAGGGAGCACACTGGCAGGAGCTTGTGAAGATTATTATACAAAAACTACCTCCTCTGGGTTACTTCTAGAACCTTTAGGGGGGATCTAATTGCTGCCTTTTGGGGACCCAACCTAGCAGTTGGGATGGGGGTTTTGGAGAGTGAGCCCAGATCATGGGCTATACTATGGTCCTATGATGCAACACAGGAACAAAGGAAAATGGGATGGCTCCCAAGAGCAAGGAGTTGAGTTCAAATCCCAGCTCCATTATTTCCTCCCCACTGTGACTCGAGGCAAGTCACTTTTCTCATCTGTGAAATTGAAGGCGTTGCACTCAATGACAACTCCAAGGTCTGCTTCAGCTCTGAATGTTCCCCTTCAGTCCCATTGTGGATCTTAAGTTCCAGGGGTGGGGAACCTATAGCCTCACAACCCCTGCAACCCTCTCCTAACTTGCTCCTATCTCACCCTAGAAGAGTCCAGGTTAGCTCTTAACACCCCAGGCAAATGCTGGATTGCATTATAGGGTAGACCCCACCAGGACCACCACTAGTAGAGAGCATGTGTATTACAAGGTAGTAGGAAAAGACCATGAGAGGCAGTTCAGGGACCTGGGTTCTGGTCTATTCTCTGCCATGAACTAGCTGTGTGACATAAGACAAATTATCTGACCTCTCTGAGCTTTAGTTTCCTCATTATAAAAATGAGTATAATATTGCCTGTCTTACCAAGGATGAAATCAGATAATTAATGTGACTGCTTTAAAAAGCAAAAACAGCAAACCACCATACAAAGGTCAGGTTGCAGTGTTTGTGCAGCTTATGTCTTTCAGTGCTCCCACTCTACAACTCTACCTCAACTGATTGGGGAGTGTGTGAGTGCAAACTAGCTGCCTTAGTCACCCAGATCTACTGGCTACCCTGATCAGACTGCAGCACCAAGCCACCTGCCCAGACCGTCTTCCTATCTCCCCCTGGCTCCCCATTGCTACCTCTCTCCTTAGCCACCAGTACTCTATGTATGTTGTCTTCCCTTATCAGAGGATAAGTTCCCTGAGGGCAGAGCAGGGGCTATCTTGTTTGCTTGTATTTGTATCTCCAGCACTGAACACAGTGCCTGACACATAGCAAGTGCTTAATGAGTGATCTAGCTACCTATCCATTCATCTATCCGTCTAACCATACCATTTAACCATCTCTCTCCTCTCCTCTCTCCTCTTTTCTCCTCTCCTTTCCTCCTCCTTCTTCTCCTTCTCCTTCTTCTTCTTCTTTTCCTTCTTCTTCTTCTTCTTCTTCTTCTTCTTCTTCTTCTTCTTCTTCTTCTTCTTCTTCTTCTTCTTCTTCTTCTTCTTCTTCTCTCTCTCTCTCTCTCTCTCTCTCTCTCTCTCTCTCTCTCTCTCTCTCTCTCTCTCTCTCTCTCTCTCTCTCTCTCTCTCTCTCTCTCTCTCTCTCTCCAACCTGAACTTTTCACTCAAGCCCTCACTAGTCTGGCCTCCTAATCATTTTTCCCATCTTCTCTGTACCACCCTCTGATCCCTCCTTCAAGGGTTATGATTCTGAATGTAAAACTCTGATTAGATTTATCTATTGCTCACAAATCCTCAAAATTAACTCATTGTTTGTGCAATAACATTTAAATGCTCTGACTTGCACTTTAAAGCCCCCCTCCCAATCTAACTCCATCCAAACAACCCCACCTTGTTTCACAGGAGTGACTCTCATACACACTACATTGAACACAAACTGGACTGGTGATCACCACCTGGCCACATTCTATCCTTTCCCATCTTTGCTATCCCCTGAACCCAGAATGCAGTCCTAACTCCCAACAGGAATTGAAATCCTATCAAGTCATTTGAGACATACCTCAAAGGACCATGGCTTCCATGAGGTCTTCCCTAATCCTATCTAAAAAGGATCTTTCCTTAGATTATCTTATCACATGTTATACTTCTCCCCTCTCCCAATAAAATGTCAATTCCTAGAGGATAAGGACTGTCACACTTTTGTATTTGCATCCCTAGCTAGCGCCCAGTACAATGCCTTGCCCACAATAGGTGCCTAATACACATTAGTGGATGCATTATTTATTGATTGGCAAATCAACATCCTATTCAATGTAATATATTCTAGTTTGTATGATATCTGTGTACTGTCATCACTTCTATTGGACTTTAAATACTTCAAGAAAGAGACTATGTTTATCTTTCTATTTCTCCTAGTATATAGCACTTCATAGGTGCTTAGTAATAATTTTCTAGATGAATAAATTCAATTAAATTCAACAATTTATTAAACACTATGAATAAATGAATGTATGGGTAAGTAAATGGATGGCTGAAGGAATGAATGGAAAACTGAATGGATGGATGGATGGATAACTTAATGGATAGGTGAGTAAATAACTAGATACATAAATGAAGTGAGAAGTTATTGTTATATAACTGTGTGGTCTACGTGTCTATAAGGTCAGAACTTGGAGGACCTGATCTTCTTAATATATACTTATCAGTGCTCAGTTTCCTTCTTCCTGTTCTGTATTGACCCTGCTGGATCCCTACTGGACCTCAAAAGACATGAGAAGGAACTGGGTTTTTTTGGTTTTTCTTGGGGTTTTTTTGGGGGGGGGGCGGGTTTGCCTTTCCTTGTATCTCCAGTTCTCAGCATAGTGCCTGGCACATAGCAGGCCTTCAATACTTGCTTGTCAACTTGACATTTCTAATGTCATCTACCCAGCACTGCTGGGAGGAGTAGTGGTGATTCGACATGTTAAAGGATCTGTGTTATGTTTCTAACAACATTGGCTTTCATTTCACCTCAGAAAAACTGAATGCATAGAAAGGCATACTTTTTCTTGTCTATTTCCCATGACAAGTATGTGAGGCATGAGGGGAAAGTTAAAAGAAGATGCTTTACATTGTCTTTTTTTATTATTGTTTTGCTTTTCATTCTTGAAAGATTAGAATAGTCTTGGACCACTACTTCCCCCCAAGCATATATCACTTAGGAAATGGGCCAGAAGAGCAGTTCCCATTGGCCCCAATCCCAGCTTCTTAAGAATCCACTAAAACCTACGCGCACACGCGTGCGCGCACACACACACACACACACACACACACACACCATTTGCTAGAGACCAACACAATCTGAAACTACAGAAATTAATTTCAAATGTATTTTAAAATTACTAGAAGGTTGCTGGCCAGCCTATTTAAGTAGAATCCTTCTTGAGTACACACACTACTATTATATTTGAAGACAGCTCATGTTCCCCCTGAGTCTTTTCTCCTCCATGCTACATATCATTAGCCTGCTATTTATGGGCCTCTTAGCATCTTTAAAAAGGTTGCTAATCCTGCAGTATTTTAGAGGTCTTAGCTATCTTGAGAGGACCTGGGCCACCATGTTCTACAAAGTTCTTTTATCAATTTCACAGAATCTCAGAGGTTGAAGGCCCCTCACACTCTGTCCATTCCCACACATACCTGAACAAGAATCTTCATCCTAAAATAATTGACAAATAGTTGTCTAGTCTTTGCTTGAAGACCTCCAGTGAGGAAAGACTCACTGGAGAATTCTGGTTATTAGGGAACTTTTCCTGTCATCAGGAATAAATTTGACTCAGAAACTTTCAACCACCACTCCTAGGCCTGTCCTCTGGGGCCAGACTAACCAAATGTGACCCCTCTTCTCCATGATGGCCTTTTGAGTACTTGAAGATGACTGCCATGCTCCTTCTGAGCCTTTTCCTCTCCAAGTGAAACATCCTTAAACAGATCCTCATATGGCATGGGTTTAAGGCCTTTTATACTATTCTGGTTGTTATCCCTCCAGCTTATCAATGTCCTTCTTAAAATGTGGTGTCCAGAACTGAGCACAGGACTCTAATGTGGTCTGGCCAGAAGACAGCAAGACATTCACCTCCTTATTCCTTATTCCTGGAATATTGGACATTGGGATCATTCTGCCCATTTCAGGAACTTTCATCAAAACATCTGTGGAGTTGTTATTTAGTGGAAAATTAATTCCACATTTCTATCAAGAGATTTGCTTGAATCCCAAGGTGATTAACACTTCCCAATACTGAAATGAATCATATTTATTGCTGTTTTTTTCAAGGCTATAGGGTCTACATAAACGGAGAACCATTTAAAGCTCCAGTATAGAAGAAAGGGAAAATATATAGCAAAGGCATTTCCAACTTCTGGCTTAATATTGATATTTTTAATGTCTGATTTAAAAAAAAAAAGAAATATTCTAGATGAGTAACTCAGTTCCAAACAAAATATTTGAATGATTTCTCTCCCCTCTAAGTTCCAGCTTTCCAAAATAGAATTACAATTTGATTTACTACAGCAATAAACTGGTTTCCCTTTCTCTAGAATTCAGAAATGATGACACACTTCCCCATCAGAGAGAAAAGCCCCATATATTACACTCTGCCAAAGAGTTTTGGTCCAGGAGTCAGGAGACCTGGGGTCCCAGGTACTGCATTGTCACAGAATAACAGCAGGCTGTGATAGTTGCCCCTATTTGCCTCTAGGGCATGTTGAATAAAAACCATGAGACATACCAGAATGGTCCAGACCCCTGCTTCAACTCACCCAGCATTCCAACGCTGGCTTAATAAGCATTTCTAAAAGTCAACTGATGGGGAAAAGATTCTCCATCCCCACAACAACAGCTCCAAAGAATGTTTCTTTCCCTCATTTCTCTTTTTTACATAATCTGAACCTGTGATTTCATTCATGTGGGGGAGCTGGTTGCGATGGTGCATACCGTAGTCCTTGTGACTGGGGAGTCTAAGATTCATAGATCTTTTGAGCTCAGAAGTTCTGACCCACAGTAGGACCAAAAGCTGGTTATGTGTCTAGACTAAGTTCAGCATCAATAAGGTGAGCCCCTGGGGCCAGGGGCCACTCAACTGCCTAAGGAGGGGTGGATTGGTCTAGGTCAGAAACAGAGCGAGCCAAAGTTTCCATTCCAACCAGCAGTGGGGTTGACCCATGAGGGACCACAGTATGGACAAAATAGGGAGACCCAGTCAAAAGGAAAGGAAGAGAGGAAGGAAGGAAGAAAAGGAAGGAAGGAAGCTCTATCCACTAATACAGACTAGGGAGTGGTCCATAACTTACAGCCTTAGAAAGTTGCATGGGGCACTGTTGAGATTAAGTGACTTTCCCAGGGTCACACAACCAGCATGACAGAGGTGGTATTTGAATCCAGATTTTCCTGCCTTACAGGCTTACTCTCTATTTGTTATTCCATGCTGTCTCGTGATGGCTTTGTAATATATGAACATATCTTAATTATTTTTCGTCTCTAGCAATATACATAATAAAAATGCTCTAAAATTAGGAACCTTCGCAGGAACCACAGGATCTGGGGCACGGAGCCCACTCCCTGTTCTATAGCCACATGTGGTTTGGACCAAATGTAGTCGTGGGTAGCCTGACTGCAAGACAGAGATCGGGGTTGGGGAGAGGAAAGGGGGGAGAGAACAGAGTGAGGGGGAGCCAGAGAGAGGGAGAGAGAGCCAGAGAGAGACAGACAGACAGAGACAGAAACAGAGAGAAGGAGAGAGGGAGGGAGGGAGGAAGAGAGATAGACAAAGACAGTTAGACTCCCTGTACTCACACTTCAGCTTGTTAAACCCCCTCATACCAGGGCTCAGGGGATAAACTTACTTAAAGCTTAGTTTATGGCTCCTGTCTAGGATTTCCCCAAAGAGTGACAGCAAAAAGATACTCAATAAACTATATGAAACAGTCATTGGCCAGGGGTTTATTTACTCCCACACACAAAATATAAACGAGTCACAGCAAGCATTAACCCAGTGGCTTCAAACGGCATTCAGTGACCTGCTAACTCCTGTTACCACGCACTGCCTCCTCAGAACCGCTGGACTGCTCACGTGATACAAAGATGTTGGGTTTCCTTTTTGGGGTGGAGAGCAGAAGTGGAAAAAAATAAAGAAATGATTGATAATTGACAAAAATGAAAATTGATAAAATTTTCAAACGAACTTCAGGCTGTTACTTGAACAAGACAGATCTGAGGTAAAAATACAAAATGCCTGATTAGAAATCCTACAGACCATTGTGTTTTTCAATGAGATTTAAGCATCAGCCTATGGGCAGACTGTAACAGGAGCTATAAGTTAAGTTTCTGAATCCTGTTTTAGGGCATCGCATCATGCCCCCAGGAGGGTCAAAGCAAGAGAGAATGCCAGCCGGAAGGCATGTCTTCTTTTAACTAGCACAACGTCCCCCTCCTCTGGCACCATCACAGGACAAGGGGAGACCCTGAGACTGCTCAGGATTTGCCATGTCATATTAAAACACCAAATCTCCTCCTGTTGGCTCGCCACACGGCCAGAGGCAGACGCCAAAGCTCCCACGAGATGGACTGCAAGCAGGAACTTCGATCCTGAGCACGGACCAAGCCTTCCACGAACATTTAAGTACTTGCTGTGTCCCAGGCACTGTGGTCGTTCATGGCAGGCGCTACAGAGGTAGAAATAACACAGACCCAGCTCTCAGGGAGCCTACCATCTCATAGAAGGTAAGAGGCGTCCCCAAACAACTATGCTTTAAAAGACAATATGGTGTGTGCGTGAAGGGAATTCTGGATAAAAAGCACACAAAGGGAATAGACAGACTGAGAAAAATCCTACCATGTCACATCTGTACTGTCACACAGCTGACTGTAGAGAGAACACAAGATCTCCCTGTTTCTGTTATTTGCTGACTATATGCATATATGTACACACATATGTAGACTATTGCATATTTAGTCAACAAAAAAGAACAGGGAGATCTTGTATCATCTGTACATTTTAGAGCACATATATTCATATGTACATTCCTATATATATTCCTATATATAATTTATATACATATGTGTGTGTGTATATATATATACATATACATACATATATACACACACACACACACACACACATACAGAGAAAATCAGTAAAGCAAAATATTTCAACAGTCCTCCTTCAATACGGGCCTCTCATTCAAATGCTAAAGTCATACCAAATTCCTTGAAAGATACAACAGAGACTTTGATTAGAAATATCAAATACACATAAACTGGGATCTTGGCGTTCACAGAAGGTGTTTGCCACTATGGCGGAGAGTGCATTAAGCAGAATCCAGATGGAAGTGAGATTCTTTTCAGATGCCACGTTCCTCCTATTGTTCCTATTTGAAGATGATATTGTGTCTGTTCCATTTAGCCCTGGAACACTGCAAATCCTCCTAAAAGATAGCTTTAAACTCCCCAAAGAGTTTATCAACACAGGAAAAGCCAATTGGATGAAGAACGTTTATGGTAATCACTCAAACATGTTTGACCTAAGTATTCACACAGGAAAAATCAAGTAGATGAAGAATGCCTATTGTAATCACTCAAAAGGGTTTAAAATAACTACCTATGTAGGAAAAACCAAGTGAATGAAAGGTATCTATTAAAATCACATAAAAGAATTTGACTTAATTGTCCACACAGAAAAATACAAATGGATGAATGCCTATTGTCCAGACTATGACATACAGTTGCATGAACAGTCATGGAGTTGGTCTATCAGCACATTTATCTTAAAAAAAAAAAAGATCCTACATTAAACAGGAAAGGAGAACAAGTTAGATTGTCTTTTAAAAATTGCTCACTGTTTTCAATGAAATCCATGATCTCCCTGAAACAAAGATCCATTTTTTAAAATCCATATTTTTCCAATGATGAAATATGTCTACAAAGCATGTAATACCACAATACCCAAAGGGTTAGAATCTTAAATCACCCAAAGGCCAATGGAGAGGGACATGCTGGGCATGATTAGGCTTCACTATATTCCCAACAAAGAACTACACAGAAGTAACATAAATAATATTATCAGAGCAACATACAACCAGAAAGGAATGGGTTACTCAAATAATAACAGCTAGTGTTTGTAAAGCATTTTAAAGTTTGCAAAGCCCTTCACATAAATTATCTCATTGATCCTTACAATAACCCTGTGATGCAGACATTGTTATCATTCCCTTTTACAGATAAGGAAAACGAAGCTGGGAAAAGTTAAGTGACTTATCCAAGCTCACACAGCTAGTGAGTATCTGAAATAGAACTCGAACGCTGGTCTTTCTAACTCCAAATATCCTCTATACTACCTGGGGATCAAAGGGCAATGCATGGACAGTCCATGTTTTCCAGTAGTGTTTATCCAATATCAAGAAATCAAAAAGGTGGCACATTTTGAAAGAATTCAGTGCGGACCATGGACAAGAGTCACCCAGGATCAGAAGGTGTGGATTGGCTGTGCTCTTCTCCCCATTGAGAAAATTCCAGAGTTACCAAAGCATAAAAGCAATATAAGTACTAAGGTCTGGGTCCAGGCAAAGAATTAGAAAAATTTTGAGAGGGCCAAAGTCACTTTCAAGAGGGGGATGGGCAATCAAAGAAGGCTTCACGGAGGAGGTAAACTTGTGTTGAACTTCAGAGAAAGGGAAGGATTTCAATGGATAAATGGACTTCAATGAGGAGTCCATTCTACCTTAGGAAGAGGGTAGTGTGATCAATGCAAAATGCCAGGCTGGATGAACTGAAAGCTGGAATTAAGGTTGCTAGGAGAAATATCAACCATCTCAGATATTCAGCTGATACCACTCTGATGGCAGAAAGTAAAGAAGAATTAAGAAGCTTCTTGATGAAAATGAAAGAGGATAGTGTAAAAGCTGACTTGACGCTTAACATAAAAAAAACTAAGATTTTGGCAACTGGTGCCAACACTTCCTGGCAAATAGAGGGAGAAGAAATGGAAGCAGTGTCTGATTTTATATTCTTGGGCTCAAAGATTACTGCAGACAGCAACTGCAACCATGAAATTAAAAGATGCTTGCTCCTTGGAAGGAAAGTTCTAGCAAATCTGGACAGCATACTAAAAAGCAGAGCATCACCTTGCCGACAAAATTATAATCAAAATTACCTAGTTTTTCCATCAGCAGTGTATGGCTATGAGAATTGAACTATAAGGAAAGCTAAGCACCACAGAATTGAAGCTTTCAAATTGGGATGCTGGAGAAGACTTTTGAGAGTCCCTTGGACTGCAAGGAGATCAAATCAGTCAATACTTAAAGAAATTAATTCATACTGTTCACTGGAGGGTCAAATACTGATGCTGAAGTTTAAATACTTTGGCCACATAATGAGAAGATGGGGCTCATTGGAAAAGACCTTGATGTTAGGAAAGATAGAAGGCAAAAGTAAAAGGGTATGACAGAGGATGATATGGATAGATAATATCATGGAAAAACTGGACATGAACTTGGACAGACTTTGAGAGATAGTGAAGGTCTGGCATGTTATGGTCTGTGGGGTCACAAAGAGTTGGACACAACTGAATGATTCAACAACAACACTGTGATCAAACGTACTGAGACAGGACAATGCAGGATGCCAACAGGAAATGGAGTGACTGTAAACTAAAATGCATGCAGGGAAATAGTATGAGGGGTGGCTGGAAAGGTAAGTTGGATCTAGATTACAGAAGTCATAAATGGCTAGATCAGGAATTTATACTTGAGTCAGCAGGAAGTAAAGGGCTACCAAATGCTATTGATGCTGAGAAGTGGTATGATCATAGAAATTCAACTGGATGACTTCTTGGACTGTGGTTTCAAGGGCATGAAAAGGAAGATTGGATGACCCATTAGAAGATCACGTAATAGTCCAGTTAAAGGAGATCAGGGTCTGAACTAAGGCGGTTTCAATGGAAGTAGAGAAAAGATAAATGGCAGATGTGTTGTGGAAGTAGAATAAACAGGACTTCACTACCGATTAAATATAGGGTGGGGTGGGAAGGGGAAGAAAAGTTAAAGATGAGCCAAGGGTCTACACCAGGGTAATGGGGAGGATGGTGACATCATCAAAATTCTTTAATTCAATTCACAGGCTCATAGAGCTGGAACTGGAGAGACCTCAAATGTCATCCTATCCCACACCCTCATTTTATGCATGAGGAACGTGAGTCCTAGATTGGAGAAGGGACTCACCTAGGATCATACAGCTAGTGATGCTGGAACTCAAGTCTTCCTGCTTCTCGGTCCAGCTCTCTATCCAGTGCACCATCCTATCACTACGAAATAGGCATAGAAAGTTAGAGAGAAAACAAAGTTTTAGGGGCAGGAGGCAAGATGTTGAATTCAGTTTTGAATGTATTGAGTTGAAACTCGGCTATCCAAGTGGAGCAAGCAGTTGGAAAAAGAAGACTGGATATTGGAGGATGGAAATAAGGATTTGGGAACCATCTATACAGAGATCACAGTTGAATCTATTGAGCAAGACCACCGAGGGAGAGAGTGTGGAGAAAAAAAGAGAAGAGGACCAAAGAGAGACCCTCGAGGGTAACACATACTTCTAGGGTGGGAGGAACCTAGGGATCCAGCCAAGGACACAGAGAAGAAGATGCATTGATGGAGAAGAACCATGAGATCACCATACCACAGAAGTCAAAGGAGGCGATATTTATAAAAAGAGGAGGGGAAGGCTTTCATATCAAGTTTTGTAGGTGGGTGTCAGGGAGGTGAGGACAGAAAAAGACCACTGAATTTTGGGAAAGGGAGGTCATTCGTGACCTTGGAAAGAACAGGTTCAGTTGTGTACGTGGGCAGTTGCCAGGGAGGGGATTTGCAAATGCCCCGGTGTTGTTTATTGCAGTTGTCTATCCTGGGTACCCTCACTCCACACAAGTCTCACTCACACGGTATCGTTCTGTCAAATTCCACTGAAAGGTCAGCTATGCTTGTTAAGATTTTTAAGGTGTCTGTTCCATTTAAATCAAGCTGGGGGGAAGGGGGGGGGGGAGAAATGGAATCTACCGAGAGAACAATCCCCTGCAAATTAAAAACACGTGCGCCCGTTCAATAGGTCAACTATGTAAAAATGTGTGATTATATCCTGTGTTTATAGGAATTTTATTCACAGACAAGGCCTGGGTTAGGGTTTTATTGATTTCCTAGTGCATAGGCAGGCTAATCTGGCCAGGGCCTGGCACCATTGTTTAGATACTCAGCTCTTTTCTTCTAGAAAGGAGAGAGAAAACACTTTCATGAATAATTTCAAGAATAGAACTTAGACTAATAACTTTCAGGAAATATCTTCATGCATATGAATGTTTGATGGCTCAAAGCAAAACACAGTGGCAAAAAGGAAACAGGGTTACAGTAGCTTAGAGAGGTTTTATTCTGAATGCATTGGAGAAGCACAGAATTTATGAGTTAGGGGGGACTTTGGTGGTCATGGAGCCCATACACAACAGGAATCGCCACCCCAGCCCAGCCCCACAATACACCCGGCAAGTGGGTATCCAAGCAACTTGTGCTTAAAGACCCTCAGGAACAGGGAGCCCCTCTATGTAACTCTTTCTACTTTGGGGCAGCTTGGATAGGGAGGAAGTTTTTCAAAGATTAAGCCTGAAATTGATTTCTTTGCAACTTACTCATTGCTCCCAGTTCTGCCCTTGGAGGTAAGTCTAATCCTGCCTCTATATTTCGGTCTTTCAAAATACAGTGATTGTGTTCCACCTGGGTCTAACTGCTCCACTCTGAACATTCTCAGTTCTTTCACCTGGCCCTCATATGATCTGGACTCCAGACCCTTCACCATCCTGTATACCTATTAATCATAGGCTTGTCCCTTCTTGCCTGAAAGCGACATCCTATGTGTGACCCTAGGTAAGTCACTTATTATTCCTGTGTCTCAGTTTCCCCCTCTGTACAATGAAGGAGTTGGACTAGATGGTATTTGAGGTCCCATGGGGCAGGAAGGTGGTACAGCGGATAGAGCCCCAGGCCTCGAGTCAGGAAGACCTGAGTTCAAATCTCAAATACTTACTACTAGTTGTAATAATAATAGCACCTACTTCCCCAGGTGGTGAAGTCTGGTCTTGAGGAGTAGGGGGATGGCTATTCCAAAGTCCTAGGCACAAGATCCTGATCTGTCTTCATTCCAGTCTGAGAGGAGATGATGGCCAAGTTGGTGGTGGTAGTTTGACAGGAAATGGATGATCAGAAAAGGAAGCGGTTAGTCTTGAAGCAAGAAGGAGGGATACAGATGGATAGTCCAAGGGCTATACTTGTGCCCATTACCACCAAGCATTAAAAGCCCTAGAGGAAGGCCTCCAATGGTGGACAGATCAGTGAAAAGGCGTTGATGAGAGGACACAGACAACAATTCCATAGGAAAAGAGAGGATGAGTTTCTGGCTGTACTCCACTGAAGAGATCACAAATCCATTGAAGAGTAGCCGTGGTTATTTGGCTACTTGGCCCACAGGGCTCTCCCCCCTTCCCCCAAACAAGACTGAGGGAGGTTCGCAGCATCTGTGTAGCGCCTGGAGAAACTTTCCTGCCAGCAGCCAAGCTGGGCCACTCTCACGCCCCTCCAAGAAGTTCATTCCTGCTGAGATGAAAGCAAAGGAACTGGAGTCATTGTCAAGATCATGACCACGTGGAGCAAAGCATGGAGACGGCCCGTTCTGCGTATAAAAAAGCTGGCAGATGGACAGTGCAGCAAGCTAAGGGCAACACTGCAAATACTCTGGGAGATGAACTCCCAGATAGAAATGACACTGCTTTGGGTTGTTTTATTATTCCTTTCTCATCCATTTCCCACCTCCCTGCCTTTTCACTCACTGTTCCTCATGCCTGCTGTTCTTCTCCCTCACCTCAGTCTTCCCTGGCTTCCTTCAAGGCTTAGCTCCGAAGCGCCCTTCTTCAGGAGGCCATCCCATTCCCCTCGCAGGTTACCTTCCAACCATTTGACATGTATCTTGTATATATCTACGTATGTGCATGTTGTCTCTCCTATTAAAATGTAAACTCCTTGATGTCAGGGACTGCTTTTGTTTTTCCTTTGAATCCCCAGCTGTTAGCACAGCACCCCAAACAGAGTAAAAACTGATTGATTCAATTCTTCCATGTTTGGTTCTTCTAGCCTAGCGAGCACCTGAACAGGTGGGCCTGAATTAACTTCAGACGTGCCCGGTTTCAGATTCCACCTCACATACTTACTAGGTGCGTGGCACTGGGCAAGTCACTCAACTTCTCTCTAGCTTTGGTCTCCTCATCTGTAAAATGAGGAGGCCAGTCTCCACGTCCTCTAATGTCCCTTTGAGGTCCAGATCTATGCTCCTAGGTTACCTAGACCGCATAGTAAGTCCATGGAGTCAGTGGTTGGGACACAGGAGGCCACAGAAGTACTGGAATGTCGTCATTGCAAAGCCTCTGATACAGTGACCCGTAGATAGCCTAGAAAAGCCCACATCTGATAGCTAAGCTTACGGCATCAGCATCCAAAGGACCACTGAGCAGCTGCCCAGAGAGCACTGTGGGTGAATTATCCCAATAGGTAATAACAAGAAGTAACAGCTATCATCTTCCTGAAGAAGAAGAAATCTTCCTGAGTTCAAATCCAGCCTCAGGCGCTTACTAGCTGTGTGACCCTGGGCAAATCACTTCATCCTGTTTGCCTCAGTTTCCTCATCTGTAAAATGAGCTGGAGAAGGAAATGGCAAACCACTCCAGGATCTCTGCCAAGAAAAACCCAAATGGACTTACAAAGAAATGCACAAAAGAGAAACAACTGAACAAAAATTGTGAAAGAGATTTCCATCTCCTCTGAGCCTCAGTCTATCTCTCTGCAACCTCTCCCCATCACTCCTAGTTCTGTTTACTGGGAACACGCAGTGCAAAGTGAATCCCTTTGTTATGTGACAGACCTTCAAACACTTTACAGCTTGAGACCCCAGGCTTCTGGTATGGGAACTGACATTAGGGATGCTCTAACAGGTGAAGAAACTAAGACCCGGGGGACCCAGAGGAATGGCCGGTGGAAAGGTCGCCGACTAGAGAGGGGCAGAGCTGAGAGCACTTGATAAATAATCATAACAACAGCTAGCATTTATTCATCACTTTCAGGCACTTTCCGTGTTATCTCATGTGATAGGATGAATGAAAGCACGGCGATATTTCAGGAATTCAGCTGATCGCCCCTTGACCTGGCCACGCTGGGCCCTTTTGGTGTATGGAACCACACGGCAGATAACGCTTCCCTGGGAACTGCTCACTTCCTATCCTGAATCTTAGAACTGTTTATTTTTATAGTGCTATACAACAAACTGATGGAAAATGTCACCTGACTCCTTTATCTGTTAAACAAACATTAGGAACAGCAATTTGGCAAGAGGCTGGTCTATTGTTCCCCCATCTATCAAGCTGCCCTATTATTTATCAATGGGAACGCATGTTTCCAACTCACACAGCCGGACTCCAAAGGCAAGTCACCGATGTAAATCATCCCATTAAAAGCAACAAGGCTGACCCTTTGTCCGACACTTAGATATTTAATCTGTAAATTATTTAGTTTACGATATTCCTTTTCTTTCCCCCAGCACCATATCTAATAGTTAGTTCCCAGGGCTTAAACAGCAAACCAGCATTTTCCATTTCCTTTTCTATTTCTACCGTGGTTAGTAAGTGGCAACCTTCAGAACAAACAGGCCAAATTTAGCTGTTTCCGTGCGCCCTTACAGAGTTTCAGTAACCCAGGGCTATGGCTCCCTCAGCCCACACAAACTTGGTAATGTCTGGGTAAGAGACTTAAAGGCTAAGTGTTTCTAAAGGAGAGTGGTGACAATACAGAGCAGTTACTGAATGATCTTTTTCTGTGTATATCTGGCACATAGTAGTCACTTATTAAATGCTCGTGGGTTGATTGGCTAGGAGGAATAAAAAGGGACAGCAACCTTTTGTGGTAGCAAAGAACTGGGAAAAAATAGTCATCCGTCAGTTGAAAACTGGCTAAACAAGTTGTAGTACAGGAATGCACAGGAATAGTATTGTACAATAAGAAATGATGAATAACTCCAAGAACAATGGGAAGACTTATATGAACTGATGCAAGGCTAAGTAAGTAGAACCAAAATACAATACACAGAATGACTACAACAATATAACTGGAAAGAACATAACCAAACCAAACCAAACACCAAGTCATTATTATCACCAAATTTCATCCCCGAGCAGAGATGAGAAAATGCACCTCTTCCCTTTCTTTGCAGAGGTGGAGGATTGTGGGTAGAAAACGTCACATATCCTAATACACTCTGCTGATGTGTTAGTTTTGCTGAACTCTTCTTTTTCCTCTTCTTCTTTTAATCTTTACAATGAATGACTCACTAAGTATGGGAAAGATCTATATGGAAATGAAGGCAATGTGTAAACAAAATATATGAATAAAATTATTTTAAAAAGAAAATGAATATGAGAGGAAATAGATGATGAGGTGATGAACTAGCTGATGTAGAGATGAGATGGGTGAGTCAGAGGGTGGGAAAGCTTGAGCATGACTCAGCGTAGCATAGGTCAGGAGGGGTGACTGGATCTGATGCTGGTGCCTGGGTCTGTAGGATCATGGAGAGAGGATGCTGAGAATGATAGAGATCGGGGTGTTCCTCTGGGAAGAGAAGCCTGGAAGATGGATGTGGCTCTGAGATCCCCTGCCTTCTCACACTTTGACACCAGATTCAGGAACAGCCTTATCATTACAATAACAGTTCTTATCCCACAGTAGTCTGTGCATGGGAACATCACACCCCTGGGACTGGGGCTGGGGTGGGGGGGTGAGGTAACATGCTGACCTAGAGTCAGAATATCAGGGTTGACATATGAGTGGGTCTGTGTCACCTGGCCTTTAAGACCCTTCAAAGTCTGGCTCCAAACTATAGTTTCCAGCTTTAAATCACATTAATCCTTTCATGAACACTGTGTTCCAGCCAAATTGGATCTTGCTGTTCCTTGAACTCAGCATGCAATCTCCCACCTTGCTGCCCTCATAAGGCTGCTTCCCCTGCCTGAAGGCACTCCCTTCTCATCTCCACCTTTCAGAATCATTCTTTTCCTTCAAGACTCAGCTCTGAGGCCAGAGACTCCATTTAGATGTCCTGTTACTCTGGTTGGCAAGGCTCCCTCCTCTTCAAATGTTCTTAAAGTGCTTTGTCTACATCTGCTCTTTTCCCCCATCACTATTTACTTTGTAGCACATTTGTCTGTATCCCTCCTAGTAGAATGCAAATGTCTTCACGGGAAAACTATGGTGTTTTTTTAAAAAAATCTTTGTGTCCCCAGTGCTTTGCACATAAAAATGTTTAATTTAATAATTTAATGAATGTTTGTCTAATGGATGGATGGAAGGATGGATGGATGCCTTATGGATAATTGCAATGGCAGGTAATGAGACATCGGATATGTGTGTAGATACCACTGAGAAATTTTTCTAGTGTTGTGAGAGAAAAAGTGATGCAGTGGCTAGGGTCCTGAATGTGGAGTCAGGAAGACCTGAGTTTAAATCCCCAATCAGATACTTACTAACTGGGTGACCCTGGGAAAATCATTTGCCCTCTGTGCCTCAGTTTCCTCATCTTCAAAATGACTGAGTTGGACCAATAATATGGAGAACTAAATATTTTCTCTAATCTTCACAACCTCTCCAAAATAAGAAGTATGAACCAGAGATAAAGCAATTTCATCTCTCTCTACAATCTAGGTAATACTAAGAACCCAAACAAAGTTAAAAAAAAAAAAGTCAATGGACTCACAATACAGAAGGCTAATCACTAACCTCTAACACACTCAGCATCCCCTTGCCTACCACTCATCACCCTCTGGCCGAACTGCACAAATCAACCCAGGTACTTGCGATGGACCTCAGCTTTATATCCTAACCACTACCCCAACTCCCCTGCTGTGCCTGGGAGATCTCCAAATTCCAAATAGCAGAAGTTTGCTTAGGCTGCAATATCAGCATGGCAACATTCTATGCCACTCAGTCAGAGAACTGAAGAACAGAGAGAATGGGGGACCAAACATATGAGTGTGGTTGTGTGACATTCCACTAAGTCTGAGGGACAGTGCACAGCATACAACTAAGGCTGGTTCTATTGCCCCATAAGTCACCTGGTGAGGAGATTGAGGTGAATGGACCATCATGAATTGCTCAGCATGTGACAAGGCTGAGACTTTTTGAAAGCCATCCCCCAGGGAAATTACTGTCAAAGGGGCAGGAGTCAGAAAGTGAAAAATAGGGGAAAATAAAGAAAAAAGACTGAAATTGCCAAAGCTCTTAGGAGGAAGAAAACTCAAAGACCTTGAGCATAAGGAGGTAAACAGGAAAGCAACAGAAAAAGAGTTTAGACATCTATAAATAAATATTGCAAAATAAAGGAAATTATTTTTAATACCTGATGAGGTTGAGGACTGTGGATTCCCAAGAGAACATGGAACCACTTCAGGATGCTCTTTAACGGCTTAAAAAGAAATAAAAATTGTCAGAGTAGAATGTGTAGCCTGCACAGCAGAAATAATTGACAGAAAACAAAAACTTGAAAGAACAGTGGCAAGTCTCACCAAAGAAGCAAGAGAGGATAAACTGATTAGAAACGCAAGTACAGAGAAGGAAAAGATAATCTAGAAGAAGAGAAGCAGAAAGCAACAACATTAAAAGAAAACATGATTTCCATACACACAAACATATTTACCTGAAAGACAAGATGTGTAGAGAATTATAGGTCTTCCCAAAGAAAGCAAGTCAAAAAACATGAACATCATAATGCAAGAAATAATAGAAGAAAACTTCCCAGAACTTTTGAACACAGAAAACAAAGCATCCATCAAAACAATCCACAGACTTTCTCCAGAAAAAAAAAAAAAGACCTTAAACTACAAACTCCAAAACACAAAGTGGTTAAATTGAACAATTCCATTGACAAACAACAAATTCTGCTACTATAAAGGAAATTTGAATAGCACATGACTATTCTACACCCATCAGAAAATGCAAGTGTAAATAGAGTAATGTGTTCTGAAAAGCAATGAAGCTCAAGATATAGCCCAAGATGACCTGCCCTGAAAATCTGAGCCTAAACATAAATTTAAATAAAAAAGATGTGCATTCAATTTAAAAAGAGGCATTCAAAACATTCCTAGAGAGGAAACCAGATCTGGAGAAATTATTTGCTTTTCAAATAGCCAAGGCAACAGAAATACAAGAAGGATAAGCAAATATAGCAACCAAAAAACACAAAACTATAACAGAGAGACCATTAAGAAGTTTCTTTCTAAAAGCACATGAGAAAAAAAGGGTGAAAGTAGAACTCAAGTAAGAGTAATGGTGGAGAAAACAGGCAGGAAACATCATGGACTAAACCTCACAATACACCCTCGTGCAGGTGAATTGAAGTTTTTATGAGATTGAATTACAAATGAAAGGGTGCATAAAAGAGGGGAGGAGAGGAGGAAAATACAGGGGAATAAACGACATGCCCTAATCAATTCAAAGGCTAAAAATGAAAGTAAAATAACTTATATAATCTCTCAGAAAGAAAAGAACCTACAAGACAGTGGGTGAAGAGATAAAGGGAGGGACTGAAAAAGGAGGAAAGAAAGGGTATAATCTTGTTTCAGTGATGAGAGGGCTTACCAATGATAAATGTTCCTATGGAAGAAGAGAGATATTCAATAAGGGGAAATGAAGACTTTACAATGGGCATTATCCAACAGGATTTGGTGCCTAGGGAGACCACTCGTTGTGCCTCAGGAGAAGAGGAATCAGAGCTCCTGCAGGAGAACTGACACCCAAAAAAGTGGGAGATAATGGGCCTAGGAAAGAGATTTTAAGGTAAATGGGTAAAAGTAAAAACAAAGTTTTAAAATGGGTAAAGGTTAAAACAGTGGTTTAAGGTAAAAAAAAAAAGATCAAGGGGAGGGCAAAGGTCAATAAAATTACTGGGTTGGATTTGGTGACCTCTAAGATACATACCTTACATCTCTAAATCTATGATTCTACGATCCTGTAGAGTGGTGAACAGAGAGCCTGACCAGGAAGGCCTGGGTTTGAGCCTTACCTCTACCACATGCTGGTTGTGTGATCCTGGGTAAGTGAATCATTCCTCAGTGACTCCAGGCAACTCCAAAGCACCAACCCACATTGACAGAAGAAGTTTCATCATGCAGGAGTTCTCCATATCGCTTATATCATGGATCCACTCCCTTTCCTATACAATTCTTTGTCAATAATTTGAGACTGTAAGCTTAAGCATTCTCTACTCTCTATCCTACAGGTGTCACACCTTGTCAAGATGGGTGAATTTTAGAATGTACATATTAGCCACACTTTCATACCTGAATTCATCTCCTTGGAATCCATTTTTGTCCTTTGGAATCTATAAAATGGGTCCACCAAATATGAGGGTTTGGCATTCCTTCCACTGTTTCTGGGCTCTGGCTGACTAGTTCTGTAACCATAACCAGTCATTTCCACTCTTGGTACCTCAGTGCCCTCTCAAAAATAAGGGGTTAAGCTAGATGAGCGAGGCAGCCAGATGGTGCAGAGGACAGAGGACTGAGCCTGGAATCAGAAAGATGAGTTCAGAGCCAGCCTCAGACACTTACTAGCTGTGGGACCCTGGGCAAGTCATTTAACCACTGTTTGCCTCAGTTTCCTCATCTGTAAAATGGTGATAATAATAGTACCAACCCCCCAAAGTTGTTGTGAGGATCAAATGAGATAACTGTAAAGTGTTTAACACAGTGTTTGGCACATAGTAGGAACTATATAAATGTTCAAATATTATTATTGTGGTGGTGGTGGTAGTGATGGTGGTGGTGGTGAGTATTATTACTATTATGTGATCTCTCAGGTAGATCCATCAATCAATCAACAAACCTTAACTAAGCACCTACTATGTACTAGGCATGGTGCTTGGTGCTGGGGGGAACAAAAAAAATACATGAAACCATCCCTCTTTTCAAGAAGTTTATATTCTATGGGAGAGTGGCAGGGCCCCAGGATACATGTGCACAGATGAATCAAGTAAGCAAGCATTTATTAAGGGCCTACCATGTATCAGCTGTTGTACTACTTACTGGGAATACGAAGATAAAAAAGAAAAAAAAATGAAAGAAACATGGTCCCCCAAGGAGCATAGGTTCTATTGGGAGAGAAAACGTAGACACATAAAAGTATATACAAATAGTCTCGCTCTAAAATCCTGCAATTCTAAGGAAGGTCTGGACTAGAATATATGAATATGGGAAAAGAAGAAGGAATGTGTCATATCATGTATTCATTCCAAAGTTGCCCAGAGATAATGTGACATGGGTGACGCATTGGTACAACTCTCTGCATAAATTATATATGGTATACAACCTATGAAATTATGGTCCCTTGACTAAAGGTTCAATTTACGAGAACATCCCATTGGGGGAAGAGAGAACCCCTCTATTGTCAATTTTCAATTTCAAAACATTTTGACTTTTCCTTCTCCTGGAGGCTCCTTCCATAACTTTGACTTCTGCCCATCTCTTCCTGGTTCTGGTCCCATGAGGCTCCTTCATGCCCTCTCCATTCCACTCAAACAAGCCCTCCATGCCCAACTCCACGCCTTTGCTCAGAAGTCTTTACTATTAAATCTTTACCTCCAAAAACTATTTTGAATTTACTCTATTTTGCATTTATTTATCTCCACATGTTTTTCCCCATAATACAATATAAATTCCTTTGGGTCACGAACTGCTTCTTTTTTTGCCGTGGTATCCCCAGAACCTAGCGAAATGGCTAGCACATAATAGGCGCTTAATAAATGCTCCAACTCTAACCTTAACCTTCATTCTAACCCTCCACCTCTGCCTCTTGCTTCATTTATCTGTGCATGTGTTATTACAGCCCAATCTTCTCTACCCTCAGTAGAATGTAATGGTCATTTTTACTTTTTCTTTCTTTCTCTCCAGCACCTAACACAATGCCTAGCATTTAGTTGGCTCTTGTTTTGTAATCTCTCAAAACTTCCCCTTTTATATCTGGGAGCTCTTCGGTTGTTTCAGTCCTGTACGACTCTTCGTGACCCTTTTGGAGTTCTCTTGGCAGAGATACTGGAGTGGTTTGCCATTTCCTTCTCCAGATCATTTTACAGACGAGGAAACTGAGGCCAACAGGGTGAAGTGACTTGCCCAGGGTCACACAGCTAGTAAGTGTCTGAGGCCAGATTTGAACTCAGGAAGAGGAGTCTTCCTGACTCCAGGCCTGGCGCTCTATCCTCTGCACCACCTAGCCACCCTTTCTGGGAGCTCTTTTCTACTTTGAGCCTCATCACCAGCTTCGGGAGCCAAATCTTACTTTTACTGTTATAGGCTCCCCAACCCTGAACCGCCTCCTCCTTTTTCTAGTCAAATCTTCTCTTTCTTAATGGATTTTTCTGTAACTCTTCTTGTCGCTTGGTTCTTTGGATCACAGATTTAGAGCTGGAAGCCACATCTATAGAGTGCAAACTCCTTGAGGGCAGGTACTCTCTCACCTTTGTCAATGCATGCCAAGAGCCTCAGGGATATGAACTGGAACTGGGATTTCATTTATATAGGGAAATTGCAGAGGGAGAAACTCCTTGTACCATTGTTGATTGACATCTTCTCTGCAATATATTAGAGCAGCTAGGTAATGAAGTGGATAGAGCACTGGGCCTGGAGTCAGGAAGACCTGAGTTCAAATGTGGCCTGACATTTACCAGCTGTGTGACTCTGGGCAAATCACTTAACTCTGTTTGCCTCAGTTTCCTCATCTGTAAAATGTTCTGTAGAAGGAAATGGCAAACCACTCCAGGATCTTTGTAAGAAAACCCCAAAATGGGGACACTGAGAGTCAGACACAACTGAAAAATTACTGAACAACAACTGGAATTTGTTGTGTTACAGAGTTGACCAGAGCGCTGAGAGTTTAAGTGTAAGTAATTTTCAGAATAACCCCCGGTCTCAGAGATGAGAGTCGTGCAGGACTAAAACAACTGAAGAACTCCCAGATATAAAAGGGGAAGTTTTGAGAGATTACAAAACCATTATTAAAAGATTTACCAAAAAGAACACCTCAAAGATTATAAAAGGAAAGGAAGAGACACAGCACAGTGCAGTGAGCAGAGAGTTGGCCTTGGATTCAGGAAGATCTGGATTCAAGTCTGCCACAACCTGGCTATGTAATCTTAGGCAGGCAAGTCAAGTTATTTCCCAATCCCCTGGGCCCAACGTATATAACGTAACCCTGTTCAGCTTGCCGGCTGAACCAGATTAAAATGTGATTGGAAAACATTTAACAAAATAAATAAAAATACAACAAAACATGGGTAAGGTTCACCTAAGTAAATACAGGCCTTCTGGGATCCTTATGGATGGTTTAGCAGTCCCTGAGTTTGAAGTCACTGTTCTAAACAACTCCCCAAGACAATAAATTGAAGAAAGGTACTGACCTCTATTGAGAGAGGGAATTTCTTCACCTGGTAGTTTCATACAGCAAGAAAATCACAGGCCTAGATTGAATACACAATCATGGATGGATGGATGGATGGATGGATGGATGGATGGATGGATGGATGGATGGATGGATGGATAGATGGATGGATGGATGGATGGATAGATGGATGGATGGATGGATGGATGGATAGATGGGTGGATGGATGGATGGGTGGGTGGGTGGATGAATGAATGGATGGATGGATGGATGGATGGATGGATGGATAGTTGGATAGATGGATGACAGAATCCACTAGCTCTTTAGATATGTGAAGAGGCAAGGAAGAAGGAGGCAAAGATAGGGAGACATTAGTGAAAAGTTGTAGACTGTCCTCTGGAAACCTCCTCCTCTCATTTTTCCCATCACATTTCTTCCACTGCCCTAAGCATCTGCTCCTCTATCCTCTGCCTTCCTGCCTCATCACACCTATGTCTTTCTCCAAAACCTCAGATTTGCCTTCTCTCTAAAATCTTCCCAAATAAGTCCTGTCTGATACATTACTCATTTCCAAATTCTTCCTCTTGTTGCCAAGTTCCTAAGCTCCTTTCTGAGTTCTTATGGAATGAGATATTTCTAAAGCACTTAGCACTGTGCCTGGCATATAGTAGGTACTATATAAATGTTTATTCCCTTGCCCCTGAGCTCTGGCCTATAGCACTGGAACTGTGTGCCTGCATCCATGTGTGTGTATGCAAATGTGTTTGTAACTGGCTCATTTCTGAATGTCCTGGCTCCCCAGCTAAAGCACATGAGAGAGGAAAGATGTAAGAAACTTGGAAAACCAGGAAGGAGCCAGATTATGAAACCCTTTAAAGACATTTATACTTGATCCTGGAAGCAATAGGGAGCCACTGGCATTCCTAGACATCTCCAGACTTCCTCCCAAAAGCGCCATCTATAAGCAGCTTGGGTGCCTCAGCAGATGGCGAGTTCCCATCGGACAAAGGTCTTCAAGCAGAAGCCGGACAACCACCTGTCGAAGGATCTAGTCTTCAAGGATGGATGGGACCAGACAGTGACTGACACACAGTAGATGCTTAATAAATGCTTGATTGACTAATTGATGGCCCCAAGGTCTCTTCCAGCTGTGAGACTGAGTGATGCTTAAAGTCCTTTGGGATGGCTCACATTTGATCCTGGCAAAAAAGCAGCTTATTATATCTGAGCTACAAAAAATCAGAGCAGAGGACCGGAAGGAGTGTCCTTCCTGGATAAAGAATAACACTTGCTAGGTTCCAGGTTGATTGCTTCCTGGCCAGGATCAGCTTTCCCTGCTGTCACCCCTTTTGAAGACATTCCATAGCCTTCCTTAACAGCCGGTCCTACTGCCCAGTAATCCCTCCTATTAGAAGACTCTATCTGCCTTAATCTCCTACCTGTTCTAGGGGTCATGTGGGACTGGACTATAACCAAGGCAAAAGGCTGCGTAACCCATTTCCTCCTACACAGCTTTATGTTCAGGACAGCTCAAGTTCACACGTCCTGAGGGTCTAAATGGTGAAGCCCTTCCCTCGAACAGGTGTTTTGACCTTTCCAACCAGGAGGAGCAGAGCTTCGTATGGAAAATGGGCCCCTCATGCCCCCAGCACCCCACAGGACGGGCAGAAATGACAGAATCGCAGCCCCACTCAGTGGAGTCAGCACACTTTCATTAAGTCCACACTAGAGGGATACAAAGAAAGGCGCTCACGGATCTCACAACTGAATTAGGGTGACAACAATACAGTAAGATGTAAGTGCCTGCTGTGTGCCAGGTGCTGGGGATATGATAAGAAAAGAAAGACTGTTCTCATAGAGGTTATAGTCTAATGGAGAAGACAAGGGAGGCTGAAAAGAAGGCATCCACCAGGGGCATGATGGGGAGGATGGTGAAGCAGAGAGGAAGGTAGTGGCAAATGAAAAAAAAAAAACCATGCAAAGATCTGCACACAAGCAAGGCAAGTGTAGCGTGACCCCACGGGGAGGCACAAGCTTTCGGGGGATCAAGGAGGGCTTCTTTCAGAGTGGGGGACTGCAGCTGAGACTTGAGGGAAGCAGAGATGAGGAGGGAGAGCCCAGGGTCACACAGCACGAGATGTCATGGACAGGCCACGGACCCAGGTCTTCCTGGCTCTGGGACCAGCCACATCTCCACTATGGCATGCTGTATCTGTAAAATTAACACTGACCAAACTTTGCTAAAGTCTCTCCCTTAATCTGCATTTCACTCAGCAACTGATCTGGGCTGGGCTGGACTGGGATGAGATGAGATGGAATGAGATGGAACGGTGGAAGGAAAAGGAGAGAAGAGAAAAGGAAAAGAGAGGAGAAGAGCTAATATTTTCCTGGGGTTTAAGCTTTGCCAAGTTTCTAATTTGATCCTCATCACATCCCTTTGAGGTCTCCCTTATCTTATTCTCCTCAAGGGGGGTAGCCCCTCCAATGGTGCAGCTTGCACCCCATCCGTGCTTGCCAATGCTATGTGACTCTTGTCCATACCTTCCAATAAATCATTCACAAGGTATACTGGAGGCCTTCCCCTAGTTCTCCCGATCTGTGTGCATCCCAATGGAGTTCAGGGGCTGCCTATGTTACCCTTTGCTCTTACTCTCCGACCTGCCTTTTTTCCCATCACACATCTCTCCAACGACCCTTTGATGACTATGGGTTGCAACCTGCTCTGCCCACCATGTACCTCTGTTGCCTTCTGAGTGATCTTGGTTTGAATTCTTCAGGGCCATGTGATATTCCATGACTTATAGCCTCAGAGCTTCACCAGAAGGATATTGATGTTAAATAAATGGGTCTTCATTTCAAATAGAGACCGGGGGGGGGGTCATCCAAGGCACTGACCAAGGCAAAAGTAATGCAGCCAGCTCTATTCTTCCATATGGAAATATACAGGTAATATTATACCCACTGTTACAGATGAGCAAAGTGAGTCTCACAGAAGTTAAATGATTTATTCATAGTCATATAGCTCAGAGATGAAAGAGACAGGATTTGAACCTGGGTCTTCCTGCCTCCGATTCCAACACTCTTTCAATAGCATCACGAGTTGAACAAATGCTCAGAAGCCACCTAGCCCAACCCCCTCATTTTATAGATGAGGAAACTGAGTGACAGGGAGGTTACATGACTGGCCCAAGGTCAGAGGTGGGATTGGAATTCAGGTCCTGTGATTTCACGATCATATTCTTTTCACTGAATCTAGACCCTTATTTTACTTTCTAATTGCCATTCCCCCTTTACTTCTTTTCCTTTTGGGGCTAAGTAAAAATTACCTCCCCCATCTGGCCTGACTCTGGGGTGATGCTGCCTGGACTCTTGTTTTCAATTTGGGGCACTTCATTATGAAAGGCTGAATAGCTGGAGGGAGTTCAGAGAAGCACAACAGTGATAATGAAGTGACTGAGTTGGGGTGGGGGAGGGGGCGGCATGCAGGGGACTGCCTCACACTGAAAAAGGACAAATGGAAATTGTTCATCGTGAATTGTTCTCTTCTCTCAAGTGGGGTCCAGTAGGGAAATTCTTAAACCTCACAGTAAAGGCAAAGTATCAGTGAGCATATCTGATGGCTAGATCCACTAATAATGATTATTAATGGTTAGTGAGAGCTCAGGTTGGAGAAATACAGTTATTGA
Organism: Vombatus ursinus; assembly: GCF_900497805.2. Taxonomy (NCBI): domain Eukaryota; kingdom Metazoa; phylum Chordata; class Mammalia; order Diprotodontia; family Vombatidae; genus Vombatus; species Vombatus ursinus. The sequence continues at coordinate 670,294 of NW_020954551.1, read as the reverse complement.
TAACCACTCATTAAAGAATTCCCCACTGCCTAAAGCTAGTGAGGCTATGGAGAGTGATGAGCATGAGTGCCCAGACGAGGATGAAATGCAAATCAGACCCAACCACAGTCCACTCAGCCACCGAGTCACACAGCCAATTTCTTCCTGTTTTCATGCTTGTTTTCCTTCTCCCTTCCTCCTCCTTCTTCTATTTCTTCCTCTTTGGAGGTTGGGAGACACATTTTGCCCTTTTTTCTTCTTCTGCTCTTTCCCAGACACCTGGACTTCTGGGTTCCCATTGAACTGGAAATAAACTGTGCTTGCAATCTTTCAAGGAAGCCTGGTTTCTCTAAGTCCTTAAGGGTCTTAAACTTGCATCTGGGAGGAAGCATGGCTTAATGAGTCCAATGGCCAGGAACCAAGAGTAGGGGCGGGAGGTCCCCAGATCTGTTCCATCCTGTTGCCTCTGATGCCGCTGAGACTGTGGGTCACTTTATAGAATCTAGCTGAATCCTAGATTCTCCTCCTTGAAAAATGTGGCGATTTATGCATTAAATTAGCTCCCCAAGTGCAGAGATTTATTGGAAATTGAGAACTGAACAAAGACCTTGAATTGTGTGACTCGATGTAATTAGTGGAATCCTGGCCTGAGTTATCAACAAGGTAAAAATGGTCCACGTTTTCAGGCATCATCACCACTCCCCATTGGCAGAAGGAACCCATGATTCTGCCACAGGCACTAGAATTTCTCTAAGCTCAAGGAACCTTGATTCCAAGTCCAGTGACCTATCTACTATGGCCCCTAACTGCCTGCAACCATAGCCACTGGGCTACACACAGTCACTGCTCACTTTCTTTAATGTTAACCATTCAGCTGTGAGTTTTCATTCAACTCCAGCAACACGAACTAGAGTTAGGTAGAAACACAGGCCAAAGAGACAGAGAAGAAATGTTCCTATCCAGACTGACTTCCTTAACATAGCCCCGTTATTTCTTAGTAGGAAGGCGGGAGTAATGTATAGAATTGGAACAAATACTGTGATAAAATCAGGATAGAAGATTTGGGGAAGGGGGTGGAGAGGGCCGCACATCAGAGACCATGCAGCATGGCAGTATGTCCCCGCTTGTGGTTCCACTTGGGGCAGCTGACGCCACTTCTTGTGATTTATTACTTAGAGCGATAGATTATCTCGGGCTGGACTGGAAGTGGATTCTTGGCTTGGTAATTTAACTCACCGGATGCATTGTGCGAGAGTCTCTGGTCTTGTTTCTCAATTTGTCAGCTGTAAAGGGAGTCCCCACGGTTCTCTTTCAGACCTAGCTTTGTTTATATAGTGCAGCAATAATCCATCACATGTGGCCCAAATCTCCAAAATCATTTTTATGCCAATGATATGACTCGTGTATAAGACTGGCTAATGGGTTTCTCTTTTAATTTTGAATTTACAGCTTTGTTTCCAAAGCCACAAAAGGCCTTTTGTTTGGGGTATCATTAAAAAAGAAAGTACATGACAATTTTCAGAATGACCTCTGTTAAAAAAAAAAAAAAGGATTCATTGGTCTTGGCTTCCATCTGAGCTGGAGTCCCATTATAGCAGTTATGGTCATTACAGCATCGCATTATCTCTCTTGAAAATGCCACTAAGTGCTGTGTGTTGTTTTTTAAACTGTTATTATTTTAGTTTTGAAAGCTTGGGGAAATGGTTGAACTCCTCCCCCCACCAGCTTTTGCACTGAGGGACTGGATTTTATCAGTCCTCAATCTGAGAATCCTTTGAGGATGGCCCTTCCTTCATTATTCAGGCCTCAACAGTCATTGGGCTAATCTAATTCTAAACCAAACTAGCGAGTGCTAGAATATTTATTCTTTCAATTTGGAAAGGAGTTGTTTTCAAAGGCTTCCATTGAAACTGAATCCCAGCGATTCATAGAAAACAGCTTGTCCTCTGCCTCGTGGCACTTGCAGCTAAGAGCAGTTAGCAAGAAAAGAAAGGGGAAAACTTAATTACTGGGCAGGGGGTGGGGAGCAGGCAGCCCCCAGTCCTGAGGACCGTAGTCATCCAAGACTTTCTGCATTAAAATCCACAGCTTTTGGAATGAAGATTTACTCTGTGACTTGACACTAAGAAAATTCAAGGAAGTCAGTGAAAGAAATGGCACCATTGCTCATGAGCACAGCTCACTTGAAACCAAATGTCAGAAAATGGAAGGACAACCACAATAATGATGGTGGTGGTGGGGATGATAGCTAGCGTCATATCATGTTTTCAGGCTTACAAAGTACATACATACTCATATATATTAAATGATATAAACTTATGTATATTTTTGTATATGTGTGTAGGTAGGTAGGTACGGATGTATTTCTATATAATTTGATCCTCACAACAACCTATTATTTTCCTGATTTTATAAACAAGCAGACTAGGGGCGAAGGGTAAGTGAATTGCCCAGTACTAGCTACTACATAGCTAGTAAGTAATTTAGGATTTAAACTCAGGTCTTCATGAAGTCATCCTACACTCTATCCATGATGTCACCTAGATGCCACAAAAAAAAAAATAATAATAATGACTAAGTGCTGATAAATAGGTTCAAAGCCTTAGAGCTGGAAAGGGTCCCTAGAGGCTAACCTACAAAATGACCACTATGAGATTCCCTCACCAATGAGGCTGAGGAATTCACCACCTCTCAAGGAATCCATCCTGCATTGGGGTAGCTCAATGGATAGAACCCTGGACTTGGGTCATAGGATGATGAACTTAGTGCTAGGAAGGATATTAGAGGTCATCTGGTCTAAACTGCACATTTTACAGATGAGGAAACTGAGGTCCAAGGCCAGGAAGAACTGGGTTTGAACACCATCATAAGATTATAAAATAATAGGATCATAGATTTCAAGCTGGAAGGGAACTTAGGGGCCACTAAGTCCAACCCTTTCATTTACAGAAGAGGAAACTGAGGTCCAGAAAAAAAGAAACGTCTTTCCCAAGATCTCACAGTGAGCAATTATCCAAGTTGGAATTTGTGCCTGGATCTTCCTGACTCCAAACACAGCACTCTGCCCACCTTACCACATGGCCTCATTACTTAGAACCTTCCTCACTGTGTCACCCTGGGCAAGTGACTTCACCTCTCATAGGCAGATTCCTCATCCATAAAATGGGGATAATAGCAGTCCCATTCCTCACATGGTTGGTTTGAGAACCAAATAAGATAGCATAATATAAAATATAGGAGATGAGCCTAAATACAAAATATTTTCATTATTAAGTCATAGGTCGTGATCTGTGTTGATGGAGAAAACTCCCATACTGGGAACTCGTCAGGTTGATAAAATTACAGATACTTCACATATTCATGGTCAGAAATTTACATGTATCTCTATTAATTTTTACTGTACTAGATTTGGTCCATTACACTATCCTGTCAAGATCATTTTGGATCCTTGATGTTATGTTCAAACTCTTAAATTTGATAAGCATGCTAGTTGTGTCTTCATCTAAGTCACTGACAAAAATAGTCAACAGAAGAGGACCCTAAGGCATTCTAGTAGATGCCTCGCTATAGGCTGACATTGATTAATAACCACTTGTTTGGGTCTACTCATTCAATCATTGAAACAGTAACTAGACAATCACTCCATCTCTCCATCTTGGACATGAGACCATCATGAGAGCTTTGTGTCCACGACACTCCCCTGGTCTACCATTCTGGTACAAGCATCAAAAAAGGAAGGATGTTTGCTGGGCAGGATCTGTGCTTGATGAATCTAGGAAGACGATCATATGTCACTACTTCCCTTCCTAAGAGTTTCCAAACCATCCCATTAACAATACGTCTTAAAATTTTGTCTGGAATTGGTCAAATTTGCTGGCATATTGTTTGAGAAAGCCATTTCTGTTCCTTTTCCTGAAATAACTGAAATGTATACACACCTTGAAGGTTTGCAAAGATCTTTGTGTACATGGTCTCATCTGAGTCTTATGATAGTCCTATGTAGATAGGTCACTTGCCTAGAGACTCGCTGATGGTGAGTGTCCGTGGTGATATTTGAACCCAAATCTTCCTAACCATAAGGTCAATACTCTAAATAGACTATACAGATGATTCTGAAGATTTACAATAGGGAAAATACTTGTGTAGAATAATTTTAATGAGAAACCTGGAAATGAGTAGTTTAGATTTAATTTTTATTTCATTCATAAGGCATAAATTCCAACCCTGCATTATAATACCAAGGAATCTTGATAGATTGGAAGATTCCAGGGTTCTTACTCTGTTTGCCATCCTGACATAAATCCCAATAAAACTTTCTTCTCATCTGTTCAACTTCAGAATAATACATATGTGCACATCATTTAGCTATACAATATCTAAGCATACAAATGGAGGATATTGATTGCAATCAAATGCATTAATTTAGCAACATAGTTTTTGGGGGGGGCAGGGAATTTATTTTATAAATCTATAAGGTATTCAATTCAATTCATACTAAATGCCTACCATGTGCCAGGCACCGTGGAAGGCTCACAATACATTTTTATGTACATAAAAAATGATCAGTCTCTACCCTCAAAGAGTTTACATTCTATTCGAATAAATCAACATATATACAGTTCAATAAATTATATATGCATGTATATATATATATACACACACACATTTGTACATGCAAACGTGTGTGTATACACTAATGTATGTGTTTATATTGATTGCTGGATAGAGATTTCAAAGTAAATTCAAGGAAAAGAGAGCTAGCAGGAAGAATTCAAGCTGGCTTCCTGTAGGAGGTGGTACCATAGATGAGCCCTGAAGCAAGGAGGCAGAGATAAGAAGAGAGTGTGTTTTAGAGCAGGGGGGATGACCTGCCCAAAGGTATCAGGGTGGGAAATGAATTGCCATGGAGGGCGAAGAGCTCTTGGACTAATCTGACTGGCATAGAGCATTTGAAAGGGAATAATGTCATACAACCCAAGACAAGAGATAGATTGTAGAGAGCTTGAAATGCTGGGCTGAGAATTTCATATTCTATCACAAAGGCAAATAAGAGAAGTAGCTAAATTACAGTCAGAGATCTTCAGTTCAAATCCCGCCTCTTCCCTTGCTACCTGTATAACTCTGGGCAAGTTGTTTTACCTCTCTGGGTCTCAGTTTCTTAATCTATAACACAAAGAGATTGGACAATGCAGTAGTTAAGGTCCTTTCCTGCTTTAAATCTGAGATCAATGAAGGACCACCGAAGATTTTTCAGTAGGGTCAGTCTTACCAGTTGGGAATATCAATTTGGCCCCTGGGGGAGGGAGGGAAATAGATTGCAACAAGGAAACACTTAAGAGTAACTAGGAAGAAATAATCCAGGTGAGAGGGAAGGAGGGCTTGAACCAGAGTGGACAGATGCTGATTTGATATGGGAGAGGAGGAAGAAGGAATAGTTGAGGTTGCGACCTCTTTGGGGGTTACAAACATGAGTGACTAGAAGCACAGTGGTACCCTCAACACAGAGAGGGAGTTGTAGAGGACGAATGGGTTTGGGAGCATGGGATGCCAGAAGTAGTCATGTACAATAATGAGTCTTTATAAAATACTTTCTTCATCATTTCTAACTTTCATATCATGTATAGAGTTTACATACAAGAAAAGATTATAAATCTGAACCATAAAACAAATAATGATGATGACCATGATAATATAATGACAAATGCCACCACTATAGAACCATACCTCCTTCTTCCTGTAATTATAATGATGGAGTAAAGATCATTGATCTGGGAACTACCTGGAAGCTGAGCCTAGGGTCAATGGTCACCTAATGACCCCAAAAGCTAATACGTCATTGGAGTTGTGAGGGGAAAAGCTATCCAGACTTGATCTCAACTCCTAAAGACCCAAAAATCTGAACTAGAGCCAACCTAAGGAGGGCTCCTTGGAACAGACAGATGGCTAAGGGTCTGTTCATTTATGTCTCCACCCATCTTCCTTCTTTGGAAAGAATGCCTTCTCCATGCTATGAGGTGGTACCTTATCTTTGGAGATTCAGGTGAGCTAAATGTCAAGAAGCAGCTATAGGTTAGTTGCTCTTCAAACCTTCCCCACCCTCTCCATAGAGGCTAAATTCACTGTTTCCTTGGTTCTTCTAACTTTCCCAGCCTTGTGGGAAGAAACTGATTAGTCACTGGAATCACATCCCTCTCTGTTCTGGGTTCAAGCTCTCCAAATCCCTATGCATTAACTCTGTTGTTGTTCAGTCATTTCAGTCATGCCCCACTCTTTGTGACCCCACTTGGGGTTTTCTGGGCAAAAATACTGGGGTGATTTACCATTTTCTTCTCTAGCTCATTTCACAGATGAAGAAACTGAGGCAAACAGGGTGAAATGACTTTGCCCAGGGTCATAAGGCTAGTATCTGAGGCTAGATTTGAACTCAGGTCTTCCTGACTCCATGCCCCGTACTCTATCCACTGTGTCACCTAGCTGTTCATGCACTAACCGCAGTCTTCTTATCCCTTTAAAAATATTAAAACCCAGGGCAGCTAGGTGGTGCAGTGGATAGAGCACCAGCCCTGAAGTCAGGAGGACCTGAGTTCAAATGAGGCCTCAGACCAAACACTTGACACTTACTAGCTGTGTGACCCTGAGCAAGTCACTTAACCCCAACTGCCTTAAAAATATATATATTAAAACCCTTGGTTTGATTGGAGAAGCAATTTGACATCACAGAACGATTGCTGTCCTCAAAGCCAGAAAGACCTTGGTATAAGCCCTACCAATGACACGTACTATCTTTGTGACTCTAGGCAAGTTATTTAATCTCTCAGGACTCTAGACAACTATTTAGGACTACTATAGAGAAATATATGTACATACATAGATATACATATATAGTCCATATATATGTATATATGTGTATGTATGTTTGTATGTCAGTACTTTCTCTTGAATTTCTAGCCTCTGTGTATGTATGCACAGTAAATTAAAGTGCGCTCTCACACACATACAAACACACACACACTATAAATCCAAGAGAAGGTACTGACTTGCATTGGTAGGGTTTCCTTACCTAGGAATTCCCCATATCAACGACATCCCAGGGCCAGGCCCTCTTGCTCGGTTTCAGTCCAAAAGGCTCCCCACCAGCTTCCCCTCCTCTCCACCCCCGATCCATCCTCAGACAAAAGCAGAGCAAAACCTGCTATTGGGATGATTCAGCCACAGCTTCACTTCCTGCTTCTGTCATCTATCAGTTGTTAAGAAAAGGAGATACTATGTCCTTCAAAGAATATGGAGCTGGATAGAACCTCAAAGGCCACGTACTGCAGGACTACAGTGTAAATGTAATGTAAAATGAGGGCCTATTGTACAGATGAGGAGACTGAGGCTCAGGAAGCCAAATGACTTGCTCAGGGTCACTCGGTAAGTGTCAGAGGTGGGCTTTGGAGGCAGATCCTCTGACTCCACGCTCTTTCTACCCTACTATGCTACTTCCCACAGCAGAGGCCAGACAACCACTTTTCCAGGAAGGTTTCCCCTTGGTTGTCTGTGTCAGACTGGATAGCCACTACTCTGATTCTCTGCTTCTGTGTAGGAGCAGGGGACAGAGAGGCTGAGGGTGGCTGGAACTTGGAAAAGATCAAACACGGCACAAAAACAGAGCAGACACTGGCCGCTGGCCAGTGGGGCACTCGCCATGGAGTCTTCTACTGTTTTCATTCATCACTGTCTCCAAACGCCTCGGCAGCACCCAGACAGCTAACTGTCTAAAAGCCTTCTGGTTCACACGAACGTGGCATTTGCATCCATTTCAGAGGGGAGGACCATCTCATCTTGCTTTGAATCCCTTTCAGCTCGGTGCTGAAACAGCACAAGCTTCAAGTGTCAACCCCAATCCCAGACGGTATCACTTATGCATGCTCACTCCCATCGGATTCTATTTCCATGACAGACCCAGAGCGTTTTTAAGATTGTAATTTGCTGAAGAGGCTCGTGATGTTTAATCTTGTTCTGGAGGGTAACAAGAGGCAATTTCACTAGGTAGATAGAGACACAGCCTCAAAGCCAAAAAGACCTGAGTTCAAATCCCACCTCCAACACAGGCAGTCTGTGTGACTGGGCAGTGCTCTCAGCAACAACCTAGGACAATCCATTGCGTAGCCAGTGCCAGCCTGCATTGGTAGAAGGAATTTCTTCAGCCAGGGGTTCCCTATGCCAATGAAATCAAAGGCCTGGTCCACCAAAGATGAGGTTGGCTCAGATCTGAGTATTTCCCATCTCTTCAGTCTCACTTGAAGGGAGGGAAAGAACAAGAAGAAGGCCCGTGGAGATAAAGTGCCAAGCTGACATTGAGCCCCAAACCTGACTGAGAGGCCAGGCATTCACACCCGCTTATTTTAACTACCACCTGTTTTGTCTGATCCAGTCCAGTCCAGACCAGTCATTCAGGGTGCCTTAGGTACAAAAATAATAGTAATAATAATAATAATAAAACCTGCCATAAGTGACCTGTCCTATTTCATTTGGTGTGATCATCAGTTCTCATGGGTTCCACGAGCATCTTTATGCAAAAGGTTTTCAAAGCTACATATGCAACCCTAACCTCTCTCGGAAATCCTCAAGATCTACATCTCTGGAGGTTTTATATTTGATCCCAGAGGTCACAGGGAGCCTCAGGAGTTTATTGAGGAGGGGAGATGACATGGTCAGAGCCAGGCGTGAGGAAGATGATTTTGTTGCAGACAAGGAGAGGATGGATTGAATTGAGGGGAGACTGAGGGAGGGTCACTGATTAGAAAGATGCTGTCATAGTCCAGAGAAGAGGCAGTGAGTAAGTGAAGCACAGTGAGTGGAGAGAGAGAACAGATAGGAGATATGTGTTAGATAAAGCGATTCCAGGGTTCGTTCATCAATTGTATGTGAAGGGCGGATGTGGGGGAGGAGTCCAAAGTGACCACAGGGTGGAGAGCCTGACTGAGGAAAGGAGCGCAAGACTCAGACCAAGGTGATACAGTCAGAAGACACAAGGCAAATCATCAGCTCCATACAAGAAAGGCATTTGAAGCAGAGAGAGACAGAGAGAGTGAGAGAGAGAGAGAGGTCAACACGTTGTTTTGCAAACACCCCCAGGCAACAGAAGCACAGGAAAAAAGTTTAAATGCTATTACCAAGGAAAGTACAAGTAATAAAATAAGTTACTCCCTTTCCAAGAGACTATTAAAAGGAAAAATAAAATTGGAAAGAGAATTAAAACAATAGCAACAACATCAGAATGATAACAGAACAACCATTAAGAAATTTGTTTTTAGGGGCAGCTAGGTGGCCTACTGGATAGATCACTGGAGGACCTGAGTTCAAATCCGGCCTCAGACACATAACACTTACTAGCTGTGTGACTCTGGGCAACTCACTTAACCCCATTGCCTAGCCAAAAACAAAAAAAAA
>NW_020954551.1:564468-660870 GCF_900497805.2 Vombatus ursinus | reverse complement strand
GGGGGGGGGAACATTGTGGAGAAGACCAAGGAACAATAAATGTGTAGACAAAACCATCTCCAAGGTTCTACCTAGACATTGGATGTAATGGAACCCCTGATAATGATGTCTCCCATGTGGATCTCCATCAGTCGATGCCAACAGGGGAGAGGAGGCTGTTTCTGGCTTGGCAGAACCTGCCCAAGCTTGCTTTCCATCAGCACAATGCACAAAGAGAGCCCAACCCTGACCTGGCACAGAGTAAGTACCTATTGAATACATGGTGGCAGACGGATTGACTTCCTTACCACGATGACACGTTGGAACGATATTGAAATGATCATTAAGAAAGGGGGGCAAAATGAGTACAACCTAGACCTCATCGTTCTCTTTTGAGGAAAGGAAGACCTCCTTTCCTCAAAGGCCCTTCATCGCTGCTGTCATCTTTATTTAAGACTTTGAAATTATTAAAGTACTTTACATCCATGACCTCATCTCAATAGCTCTATGAGGCAAACAATCTAGGCACTATTATCGCCATTTTACATATGAAAAAACTGAGGCTAAGAGGAGTTAGCCATTTGTCCATGATCATCCACAGTGAAACCGGCCATATATGTAGTCTCCTCCATTGGGACGTGAGCTCCCATTTCCATGCAGCCCCCAGCTGTTGGCACAGCACTTTGCACACAGTAAGGGCTTAATAAATGCTTCATTCATTCACCTAGTGTCACAGGTGAGATTTGAATACAGGTCTTCCTGATTCCAAAATCCAACATGCCACTCTGCCAAAGCACTTTGCCCTTTTTTTGTGATTTTCAAAAATGAGTGTTCTTGTTTTTTCAGTTAACAGGCATTTATTTTCTCTCCTTTCCACCTCCTCTCCCACCACCAATGAACAAAAAGAAAAAGAAAACCCTTAGTACAAATAGCTGAGCAAAGGAAATTCCTGAATGGGCCGTGTCTGAAAACATATGTCTTGTTCTTCATCTCCACAATTTTCTCAAAATGGCAGTGTCTGGTTCCATTTTTAGACCATGGTTTCATTGATATAGGGTACTCCTCATGAGTTTTACTGATGGACACCAGCATTTGGCATCTGCTCTGCAATTAACAGTCTTAGGGATGTCTGAGACAGAGAAGTTAAGGGACTTGTCCAAGGTCACATAGCCAGGTCTTCCTTACATGGAGGCCAGCCCTCTATCCACTACACTAATCTGCTTCTATATGGTTAGAAATCTAACGGAGAGAGAGAGAGGGAGAGAGAGAGAGAGAGAGAGAGAGAGAGAGAGAGAAGAGGAGGAGGAGAAAAGGAAGTGAGAGAAAAAGACTCAATAGAAAAGCAATTCTTGGACCCCTGACATGGTCAGTGTTTGGGGATCAGTAACAGCCTTGGCTTTGACCGCCATCCCTTTATGGTGCCATATAAATAATCAGTGCAAGGAGAGCCGTGGGAATCCTCTCCCCAGCCTCATTTCTCTGACACTTTCTCCAGTAATTTCTGCACACACAAATCCAGCTATACCATAATGGCTCTTATGCCTCCCGTTCCACACCCCCTTGCCTTCTAGCTTTCAACAGGCCGTCCATTTTCAGTTAATGCCAAGGAAATGACTGCTTTTAAAGCTTCCTCACAGCAACAAGGCACATTTTGCATTAGGTGTAAAAATCTTTTAGTCGGACAACTTCTGTTTTCATAGCTGCCTCCCCAGACATAGCTGTCCTTGTGCGTCTGTGTTTCCCCGTAAGCTGCCCTCCTCACTTCTCAGGGGCCAGAGCTCAGGGGAAACAGTGGTAACTGTTGCAGGGACGTTGGGCACGTCAGTTCCTTGGCAGGTAGTGGAGTAGAATTCGGCCGAGTGACATTTGCATTTTTTCAGGAGTGTTGGGGAAAAGTCTCCTGTGTCAGCTTCTGAGCAGGATGTCTCATCTAGCCAGTGGCCAACCAAGAAAGGGGTCATGGGGTCAGGGATCTAAAGCTGGGAATGACTTTCAAGATCATCCAGTTCAACCTCCTCATTTTACCAGTGAGGAAACTGAGGCCCAGAGACACTTACCTAACACCATAAAGACAGTAAGTGGTACAGACTGGATTTGAACCTACAGCCTTTGACTCCAAATACAACATCTTTCCAGTGCACTTCTCAAGAGATGCGTAGAATAAGGGAGATGTTTCTCCATCACCCAGGCACCAAACCTCCCCTGCCTTGACTTGCCTTGCCTTCCTTGCCTTCTCTGCTCTTCCCTTCCCTTCTCTTCCCTTCTCTTCCCTTCTCTTCCTTTTTGACTCTTCTCTCTCCCTCACCAGCCACAACCAATCAGTTGCCAAGATGGTCTCTACAACATCCCTCTAATCCAGCCTCTTTTCTCAATTCCCATGGTGAGCATCCTAGGCTAAGCCCTTATCCCTTCTCCTCTAGATTATTGTCATAATCTCCTAACTGTTCCATCGGTCTCCAGTCTCTCCCATATCCAGCCCATCCGCTATGCATTGGCCAACACAGACTTTGTAAAGACATACACAGACCTAATCAGGACCTGTTCATGATTCCCTACTGCCTCTAATATAAAACATAAATCCATTAACTGGTATTTATGGCCCTCAACGACTTAGCTCCAGCCTATTCATTCTTATTCCACACTCTTCCCCTTCCTACATTTTAAATTCCCGAAAAATTAATCAACATTCATTCATTAAGGGTCTGCTGTGTGTCAGGCACTATGCTGGTTGTTGGGAACACAAAAACAAAAATAAAACCAGTTCCTGCCCTCAAGGATCTTCCATTCTTTTCAGGCAGATGACATTTGTGCCAGGCACAAATAAGTGCCAGGCATAGTGCTCAGCATTAGTGATACAAAGAAAGGATGAAATCTGGGTCTGCCTCAGGAAACTTATATTCTATCAGGGGACACAACATGACACAAATTAGCATGCACAAAATAAAACTTCATGAGTAGAGGGGAACTTGTAGATGTAGACGAAGAGGGATGCACAAATCAGGGAAGGCTTCACGTAGGAGGTGTCTCAGGCACAGCTTTGAAGGAAACAAGGGATTCTAAGAGGCAGAGGTGAAGAGGGAGTAAATTCCAGACAGCCTGTGCAAAGGCATGAAGGTGAGAGATGAAGTAGAGAGAGTCAATTTGGCCAACACTACTAGCTGTTACTCCAACCCTCTGCCTCCATGCATTTATGTATGCCTTTCTCCATGCCTGGAATGTCTTCACTTCTTTCCCCCGCTTACAGAATCCTTCTCTTCTTTCAGTTCTGAGCTCTGGAAGCACTTCCTCCATGAAGCCATCCCTGATTTCCTTAGCTTGACATGTCCTCTTCCTCCTCAAATTGTGCTTGGGAATTTTGCCTGGATCTTTCTTTTGTGTCCCTATTATGCACTGCGTGTGCTTGATCTATTGACTCAATGCCCTTTTGGTCTAATGAAAAGAGCATTGACTTTGCAGTCTTGGGTTCAAATGCTGCTACTCACTTCTTTGGGGACCATGGTCAAGTTGTCATCTAGCCTCTCTGAGGCTGTTTCCTTTATGCCAAACAAGGAAGCTGACCCCTAAGGTTCAAAAGCTATGACCCTGAAGGTAATCTCTTATGATTTGCTCTTATCCCTCACCTTTAATGGTAGTGATAAACAACACTGTTGGTCACTAACTTAGTGCTAGCAACACTTAGATTGTGAGCTCATTAAAGGCAGGGACTGTCTTTTGCTCTTTTGTATCCCCAGCACATAGCACAATGCCTGGCACATCATAGGCTCTTAATAAATGTTTATTGACTGACTGACTGACTGACACAGTGCTCACACGCTCTCTTGCAACCATCAGATACACCACAAGGGATCCATTGGTGGGAGCTCATCCTGTGCAGATATAGCTCACAACTCTTCACACATGACCCTTCTTAATAGAGACAGCACTGCCCTGGGGAAAGGGCGGTGAATCTAAAGTCAGAAGACCAGGGTTCAGATCCCACCTTGGCCACCTGTCTAACCTTGGGCAGTCATTTTCCTTCCCTTAGTGATCTAAAATGAGGAGGCAGCACTAAAAAACCTCTGAGGTCCTTTACTGCTCTATAGCTATGGTCTTACGATGGATTATGATCAAAATAAATAAATAATGTATCATGTCATGGCCAGACTTCCACTGGTGAGTCTCTCCAAGTTTAATTAGGTTAGTCCTGAAATGAGAGACATGTGGCCTGGACTCAAGTCAATAAGCACCTACTATGTGCTAGTACTAAATGTACTGTACTAAATGCTGGGGTTGCAAATATAAGCAAAGACTTGAAGCATGAAGGAAGGCAGGTCTGTACCCTTTCTTAAAATAAAGATTCCAGAAGGAATCCATCAACAGGAGAAGGGACCCCAGAGGAAGAAGGAGAAGGCAGCTAAAGCATGACGGCAAAGCTGAGAGTGAAGCACGGCTAGTCTGGACCCTTCTTCAAAGCCTTCCTGGCTCAGTAGTGCCCACCAGGGCCTGTGGCTCCCTGGCCTAGCCTTTGACGACCTCCACATCTTTCAGCATCCCCTCCACAATGCAGTTAATTACTCCTCAGAGGAAAATTCAGTGCGACTTGGTGACATCAGACTTCTACAGACTAAGAAGAATCCATGCAATGTCTAATATGTGTCTGACTCTGTTGTTTTTCCCCTTGAGTTATCCCTAAGAAAATGCTGGTTTTTTTCAGGTTTTTGATTTTATTTTATTTTTGTTTTTCAATTAATTCATTTTGATTTATCAACAATCACTTCCATATGCTTTTGAGTTTCAAATTTTTCTCTCCCTTCTTCCCCACCACCCTCCCCAAGATGGCACACAATCTGATATAGGCTATATATATATATATGTACACACACATATACATATATATGTATATATATTTTTATTCTTATTGAACATATTTTCAGATTAGTGATGTTGTAAGTAGAAATTAGAACCAATAGGAGGAACCACCAGAAAGAGGAAACAAAACTCAACAGAAGAGAGAAAAAAAATAGCAAATAGTATGCTTCGATCTGCATTCAAATTCCATAGTTCTTTCTTGGATGTGGATAGTATTTTCTATCACAAGGCCTTTGGAAATGTCTTAGATCCTTGTATTTCTGGGAAGGGTTAAGTCTATCAATATTAGTCATCACACAACAACGTGGTTGTTATTGTGTACAACGTTCTCTTAGTTCTGCTCACTTCACTCAGCATCAGACCATACAAGTCCTTCCGGGTTTTTCTGAAGTCAACCTGTTCATCATTTCTTAGAGCACAATAGTATTCCATTACATTCATATACCACAACTTGCTCAGCCATTCCCCAATTGATTGGCATTCTCTCAATTTCCAATTCTTTGCCACCACAAAAAGAGCTGCTATGAATATTTTTGTACATGTGGGTCCTTTTCTCATTTGTATGATGTCTTTGGGATATAGCCCTAGAAGTGCTATTGCTGGGTCAAAGGGCATGCACATTTTTATAGCCCTTTGGGCATAGTTCCAAATGGCTCTCCAAAATGGTTGGATCATTTCACAATTCCACCAACAATGCCTTAGTGTTCCTATTTTCCCACATTTTCTCCAATATTTATCATTTTCCTGTTTTGTCATGTTGGCCAATCCGATAGGTGTGATGTGGTACCTCAGAGTTGTTTTGATTTGCATTTCTCTAATCAATAGTGATTTAGAGCATTTTTTTGTATTACTATAGATGACTTTAATTTCTTCATCTGAGAACTGCCTGTTCATATCCTTTGACCATTTATCAATTGGGGAATGATTCGTAATCTTATAAATTTGACTTAATTCTCCATATATTTTAGACATGAGGCCCTTATCAGAGAGACTGGTTGTAAAAATTCTTTCCCAGTTTTCTACCTTCCTTCTAATCTTAGTTGTGTTGGCTTTGTTTGTGCAAAAACTTTTCAATTTAATGTAACCAAAGTTATTCATTTTGCTTTTCATAATGTTCTCTATCTCCTGTTTGGTCATGAATTCTTCTGTTCTCCATAGATCTGATAGGTAAACTATTCCTTGGTCTCCCAGTTTGCTTATAGTATCAGCCTTTATATCTAAATCATGAACCTGAGAAAATGCTATTTTTAATTTTTCTTCTGAGATATATGATCCCTTCCCAAAGCTTATTCTCTCTTCTTTGTAGGCCACCATGCTTACTTACCACTGTACCACCACTGCAACCTGGGTGTGAAACATCCTTTGACCTCTCTGGGTCTCAGTCACCAAGGATGAATGAGACATTGTGTGAAAAAGAAGGCAAACGACTTTAAAGGTGCCTGTATTATTTTAGTATTGTTATTCTTAGGGCCGGAGAACTGTCAAGCTATTTCTCCCATGTCTCTCACACATCATTTCCTCTCAAGCCCAGTATATTTAAAAACGAAAAAAAAGAAAAAAGAAAAAAAGCAGTCCTCCAGGACAGAAGCCATTCTCAGACCAAGAAAACAGCCCCTCCAAGAAACAAGACTCTCCTTTCTTGTTGTTCTCGGTTTACCTTAATTTCACCTTTGGGCCTCTTTAACCACAGCCCGCCGTCCTAACGGGAACAACAGAAACCAAGGTCACTGGAACAATGACTCGGTTCTCTACTCCCCTTCCATTCCCTTCTCCCTACACAGCCCCCCTATGGCCAAGAATAACTCCCATGCTTCATGAATTTTCAGATAATATTGAGGGGATTGTCAGAATGACTTCACTGGCCCAACAGACAGCATCTGTATGAAACTCCTTGGGGAGACAGACTGGTGCACAGAATGGCCTCTTGTCCTGGGGACTGTATCAGTGGGTCCCATTATCTACCAAAGAGATGGGAAATTGGACAGGCGCCAATTTCAAATGCAGGCAAGCTGCACCATTTACATGGAATATACAGGGCCAGGCCCACCACAAAGCCGGCAGGCTTTGATCTGGGGGGACTTTGGAATCATGTGTGACGAAAGAATTCTATACAAAGAATTATTTCAGCGTTCAAAGTTAATGAAAAGTCAGTCTGCACAATTTATGGGAGCAAGAAACCAAGTAATGAAAGTGGGAAGAGGAAGGGGGCAGAAATGTAATTTTTAAAAATCCCCAGGAATCTTAAGTGAGACCATCCTAATCGCCTATGTGGTGCCTCCGCTCTATAAGTTTCCATCAGATTTATTGAGTTTCCTTGGAATTCCATCTTCTTTGTCCCAGTTTCTATGGAAATCGTAAGATACAGATTAGATGTAGATATAGATTAGATAAAGCTGTAGATATCCATAGGTGTAGAGATACCTACAGATATCAAGAGATAGGAATATCTGAATAGAGGTGACAAAATGAAACAGTGACAAAAGCAAACTAGAGACCTATCCTTCTAAGAGGAGATAAGAGATGGCATAACATAATGGAGTCATAGATTTAGAGGCAGAAAGGAGTCTTGGGAGCCAACTTGCTCAACTCCTTTTTACAGTTGAGAAAACTGGGGGACAGAGGTTGGGTGAGGACCCTAAGGACGCACCGGCAAGGTCATCGCTTTCAATCTGGAAATGGTCTTGGAGGCCATGTTGTCCCTCTCCCACATTTCACACATAAGGAGCTGAGGCCCAGAAGATGAAGTGATTTCCGCCATATCACGCAGGTGGCTGAGCTGGGATTCGCCTTTTTCTTTGGCCCCAAATTAAAATCAACTTAAGTAACACAACTGTTCTCTTTTACAGAAACCACCACCAGTCAATTAGGTTACACTGGTTATAGCTCACATTGTCGCCTAAATGCCACGGAAATGACTGAATGTTCATTTCTGGGGTAACACTTCTGCTCATTCACATTTTAAGTGTCAGACAAAACCCTTTCAAGGTTAATTTCCTAACAACGACCTGAGGGACATGGCCCCTTTGAGGAAAAAATGGACCACATGAGTTTTTATACCAGGCACTCACAGCTTATCTTCAGCTCAGAATTTTAAGGACCCCAATAGAGACAGTGCAAGGGGGAATTCATGAAACTTGGCAACTGATTGAGGAAGAGAGAGAGTAAAGCACAATTCACAGGTTGTGAATCTTGAAGTGCCTGGGAGGATGATGGGACCTTCAACAAGAAATAGAGATGTTTGAATAGACGAGCTTGGTTCTCTTTTGGACAAACTGAGCTTGTAAAGACTATGAGACATCCAGACGAAGATACCTAGCAGGCAGTTGGGGACACGAGACTGGACCTAGGAGAGAGATGAAGAATGTAGATTTGGGAGTTACCTGCTTAGAGATTATCATGTAACCTATGGGAGAAAACGAGATCTCCAATCAATCCTCAATACTTAGTAACCACTTAACGATGCAAGGGCTGTGGTGGGCAATGAAGATACAAAGAGAGAACAAAAGGTTAGTCCCTGTCCTCAAGGACCTTACATTCTTTTTTTTTTAATTTTTAAAGATCAAGTCTTTAGTTTCTGTCCCATTCATTCCCCTTCCACCACCACACTAAAAGAAAGACAAAATGCTTATGAGAGCTCCACACAGTCAAACAAAATACATCCCTACGTTGCCCATGAGAGCGCTTGTGTTGTAATAAGAGAGATGTACACTCTCACAAAGGGAGACAAGATGGCCCAGGAGAGACCTTTAGAGGAATTTAACATAATGGGAAGTGGCAATATAATCACTCATACCTTAGGAAAGTGCAACGTGGATATGGCAGCTGGGTGGTGCAGCAAGTAGATAGAGCACTGAGCCTGGAGTCAAGAACACTCATCTTCATGAGTTCAAATCCGACTTCAGACATTTACTAGCTGTGTGATTCTGGGTAAATCACTTAACCCTGTTTGCCTCAATTTCCTCCTCTGTAAAATGAGCTGGAGAAGGAAATGGCAAACCATTCCATCATCTCTACCAAGTAACCACTCAAAGGGGTCACAGAGTTGGACAACACAACAACAAATGCGAATACATGTAGTATCATGTTCTTACAGTGGGAAGAGATCTTCTCTAGGTCACTCAGTCCAAACTTTTGCATTTTAGAGTTGAGCAACCTGAGGCAGGAAAGCCACTTGTCTGACGCCACGCAGGTAATAAATAACAGAACTGAGAGTTGAATCCCAGGTCTCTGACTCCAAAGTCTTGGACTGGCCACACACGGACTCTACAGAAAGTGGCCACATCTATTGGAGACTGTTGTGAAATTCAGCTGCTGGCTTTAGGATGAGCCCTGGAGTCACAAAATCCCAGAATCTCAGACTAAGAGAGAGGGAACTCCCAGACCATTCAGTCCAAGTCATTCCTGAGCAAGAATGCCTTCTTCTACAATGTCCCCGACTTGGATGATTCAGCCTCCATTTGGATCCACCTGGAGTAGTCCATTTCATTACTGGAGGGCTTTGACTGAGTAGAAGTATTTTCTCTGCATGTACAACACACAGCACTTCATAACTACTTTTTTATTCATTTATTCAATAAGCATTTATTAAGTACCTACCAAGTGCCAGGCATTGTGCTAAGCACTGGGGATACAAAAAACGGCAAAAGACAGTCCCTGCCCTCAAAGAGCTCTCAGTCTAATGGGAGGGGGGACAACATGTGAACAAGCTTTAGACAGGATAAACTGGAAATAATCGAGAGAGAAGGCACTAGAATCAAGAGAGATTGGGAATGGCTTCCTGGAGAAGGTGGGATTTGAGCTGGGACTTGGAGGAAGGCAAGGAAACTTAGAAGTGAAGAGGAGGGAGAGCCTTCCAGGCATGAGGGAGAGCCAGAGTAAATGCCCAGAGCCAAGAGACGGAGGGTCAGAGCTGTGGAACAGAAAGGAGGCCAGTGTCACAGAACCGAAGAGAATGTGCTGGGGGGGAGGGGAGGGGAGGGGATGATATAAGAATACTAAAAAGGTAGGGGGAGGGGGAAGGTTATGAAGGGCTTTGAATGACAAAGGATTTTGTGTTTGATCCTAGAAGATCTAGGGAGGCACTGGAATTTCTTAAGTAAGGGGGCCACATGTGGTCACCCATGTGCTTTAGGAAGATCCCTCTGGCAGCTGAGTGGAGGATGGATTGGAGTAGAGGGGGGCTTGTGGCAGGCAAACCCCCAGAAATCATTCGTTCATATGAAGGAGAAAGCTGCCCCCTCGTAGCTTTTCATTAGTGCTCATTCTTGCCTCTCCACTGTGAGAAGCATGATCCCTCTTCCTTAATGACTTGGTGAACTCATTGATGGCAGTATTCCTTCTAGCAGTGCAGATTGTAAGCCCATGCATGCCTCCCCATCCTGTGTGATGCTCGCCCCACGTCCTCCCATGGGTTCACCCACCCAAGACACTGGGGACTTCCTCAGACGATGCAAGAAGACCGATGAAACACAGAGGCTGCCCATCAGTCATCCCTCTCTCTTACTCCAAGTCTGACTTATTGGCTTTGGTTTTGATTTGGTGGGGTTTTTTCCTAGTGCTTTGCCAATGACATCCTTTACATGTCTTCTCCAGCATTATTCCTCAATTTGTGTCGCAGCCTACTGACACTCACCTTATGTCGATCATTTTCAGTTGTGTCCAACTCTTCATGACCCCATTTTGGGGTTTTCTTGGCAAAGATCCTGGAGTGGTTTGCCATTCCCTTCTCCAGATCATTTTATAGATGAGGAAACTGAGGCAAACAGAGGTTAAGTGACTTGTCCAGGGTTACACAACTAGTAAGTGTCTGAAGCTAGATTTAAACTCAGGTCTTCCTGGCTCCACATCCAGAGCTCTATCCACTGAGGCACCTTGATGCCCATCACAATGCCTCCCCCTTAACAAACAAGGAATCATGTGTGTCCCTCCCCGCTCCACTCCAAGTTTTCTCTTGGCTATACATCCTCATTTGCTTTGACCAGTCTTCCTCTGATGGTGTCATTGCTAATTTTTAATACTGTCTCAGTCACTCTCCTAGGTCATATTCTACCTTGTTAGGGTCCTTCCTAAAATACAGTCCCCAGAACTGGATGAGGCTCCAAATGTGGTCCCTTCTGGGCAGACCTAGCAGGACTGTCATCAGAACTAACCCTAGGGAGGGACCTTTAGCACTTTGAACTAGGGTAATAGAATTTAGAGGGCGCAGAAATTTACACATATACTCCTTTAGGAACACTTGAGCTTAGCACATAGCTAGCAAGAATGATTAGCTGAAATGGGAAGCTACTAGAGAGCTAATAACAACCAATTGTAGCAACTAATATCTCCTCCCAATAAACTGAATTTGTCTTGTTACTTCTTGAATTCTTTTCATGTTATAAAGGGGATAATAATAATAATAAATAGCATTTCTGTAACAATTGAAAGTTTGTAAAACACTATAAATATTACCACATTTTTATCCTCACAACAACCCTAGGAGGTAAGTGCTATTATCCTCATATTACAAATGAGAAAACTGAGGCACTGACAAGTTAAGTGACTCCCCCAGGGTCACCTAGCTAGTGTTTGAGGCAGCATTCAAACTGAGGTTTTCCTGACTCCATGCCCAGTGCTTTATCCACTTGAGCCACTTAGCTCAGTGGACAGAATATCAATGAGATTGTAAATTCATTTAAGTATCTAAGTTTTCTAATAACCTTAGGCAAGCTTGCATTTCCTTCCCTAAAAAGAGAATCTCATATTTTCTAAGTCATATCAAGGTTATTCAAGAGAGCATGGGATAAAGAAAGATAAAAAAAAATAGACAAGCACTGTCATTTTGAAAACAATTTTGTATCATACATTTTGAAAAAAGATTTAATTTTCTTGCGTGACTTTGGATGACCACTGATCAATCAAACACTACAACAGGAGATACATCTTCTGACATGAGCCAAGATGCATAAACTTGATCAGCTTCAAAGAACTAGCTAGACTGCAGGGGGAAAGTGAATACATCTGGACGTGACATTTCAGACCCAGCTCCATTAAAAAATAAAAATGATAGGAGGGCTTTCCCCTAGAAGAAAAGGAGTCTGTCATTTAAAAAGAAAAGTCCCACATAAAATAACCACTCCTTAAAAACAACCCATCCCATGGCTTGTGAATTCTTTTTCATTCTGTTAAAAGTTAGTACTATTTATTAAGGTGCCCCCAGGGCTATTCCTTTTTTCTCCTTTTCCTAGTCCAACATTCCATAAAATAAAAGGAAACTAATCTCTCAGCTCTTAACCTCTTCTAGTACAGTTTCCTAAAAGACAAAATGTCCCAAAGATTTAGAGCTATATCTTTAGAGCCTACACCCATCTTTTTGAGGCTGGCTAAAGTCAAGGGCTTCAGTGGAACTCTGGGGAATTAGGAATTAACAATCTCCTTCAGAATGCCTAAGGATATCCACCTCCTTCTCAGTAGAGAAACTGGAACTGTGGAAACAGCAGATGGGATATACCATCAGATGTGGTCACTGCACATAACAGTTGGCTGTGCTTAAATGTTTTTCTCTGTTACAAGAAAAGACACTTTGGTAGAGTGAATGGAATACAATTGGCCTTTCCTCATGAAACACCCACAGTGGAGCCAAATGTAATAGATTCTTTAAGGGGAACTGACTGTGGTGATTGGAAAAAAAAGTCAACAATAAAACAGAAAGAAAGGAAGGAAAATGGAAAGGGAAGGCCAGGAGACATTGTAATAAGGGAAGAGCATTGACTCTAGTCAGGAAACTTGTATTCAGTTCTGTCTTTGGTGCCTGTTGTCGACATGATGTTAGACAAGTCACTTAACCTCTGTAAATGGGAAGGGGGTGGGGAAGAAGGAAGGAATGAAAGAAAGAAGAGAAGAAGGAAGGAAAGGAGGGAAGGAGGGAGGGAGGGAAGAAAAAAGAAGAGAGAAAGGAGGAAGGGAGGGAAGGAAGAAAGGAGGGAAGGAAAGAAAAAAGGAACAAAGGTAGGAAGGAGGGAGGGAGGGAAGAAAATATCAGTCAAAGGTTTCTCTCTCCCTCTTTTAAATTAAAAAGAAAAGTGAGTGGTACCTTTGAGGTCAGGGGCAATGACATAGGCCTGAGTAAAGTATATATTTGACCAATTCTTATTGATCATACATCTTTGTGCAATGCCAATATATTCAAGTTACAGTATGGATTTGGTTTTCAGATTAAGGACTATGAGGTCAGACACCCATTTATAATGATTTGAGGTTGAATCCTACGTTTGACCATGGTCTTTGAATATTCCAAATGACTGTAGCCTTTAAAAGGGTGAGGAAATGCTAAACATTAGACTTGGCTAGAAGTAACTCCTCCTGAGCTAGTCAGGTCCTAGGAGAGGTGAATTATCTTTTTCAATCACTCACAGTCATTAATTACTAAACAGGACCTCACCAATTATAAAGAAAATGGCCATAGCTAATATTTGCCATGTTGGGGTATGTAGTACAATGCACACCCAGAGAACATACATGAAATGCACTCACAAATGCTTCTGGGGAGACGAGAATGGCCAACAGGCTAGGGAAGAGCTCACACGAGAAGACGCCACTGTTGGGCCATCTGGTAGCTTTCTTTTTGATCTAATCATCCTTGCTAAGGAGGTTCTGTGCTTAGCTATTTCAATGGTGCAGAAAGGTTCTGTGTGCTCTCAGGCCCTTCTAAATTTTGGTTTCATGAGACAAAGCCCCAGTAACTCTACCCTAGTTCTAGGTCTGCAAGATTAACCTGAATAAGAGAGGAATAAGGACAGAAAAAAGTGTTCAAACAGACAGCTCTGGGAAAATGGGGGAAGAAACAGTAAGAATGAAATCCACTATGAGAAGGATTAAAATAATGGTCACACTAATACAGCACTCTGAGGTTTGCAAAACTCTTGGCAAACACTATCTTTCTTGAATATCACAAGAGTCAAGGGCTACAGATGATGCTAAAAGACAGAATAGCACAGATTTTCTGTCTTGAGGTGGGGGGCTGAGGGGAAGGGTGCTATATTCCATGCCACAATTCTTTCCACTCATTACACACAAAATTTTCGAGGTTGATACGTTGAGGCAGTACTGTCTATCATCAACGCCATGTCTGGAAGGCATTCTTAAATGCAGAGGCTGTCATATGATGACTACAACGATAATTAATGAAAAGAAAAATACAATGAAACTGACTGCTGTGTAATTATAACAATCTGCCTTGACCCTGTATTAGAGATGAGGAAATCCACTTCCCTTGTTTTGCTGGAGGTGAGGTAGTAGGGGTGTGGAATGTCGCATACACTACGGTCAGTGTTAGCTTGTTCAGTCATTTTTAGTCATGTCTGACTCTTGGTGACCCCATTTGGGGTTTTCCTGGCAGACATACTGGAGTGGTTTGCCACTTTCCTCTTTAGCTCATTTTACAGATGAGGAAACTGAGGCCAACAGGGTAAAGTGACTTGCCCAGGGCCACACAGGTAGAAAGCGTCTTGGCCAGATTCACATTCAGGAGAATGAGTCTTCCGGACTCAAAGCCAGCACTCTATCCATTCCACCACCTAGCTGTCCCCCTTCCCCGCCAAAATTGTGCCTCAATAAAAATTCACATTTAAAGGGTCCCTCTCATTGTGTTCTGAGCAACTGCCTTCTTTCTCAGCCCCTTGTTCCTGCCCCTGGCTTCGCGGACAATGCCCATGCATTCCATGATTGTCTCTGGATGAGGATCTCCCTTCCTTCGCTGTTATATGTGCATCAAAGATTCCAAGCCATGTTTGATCCCATAGCTAAGGTGGCAAGACTGTTTCCAATAAAAATCACAGTTTAGAGTCCGTTCCTCAGATGACAACCTTGGCCCTTGCCCCCTTTTTGTGATCAGGAGCAGAATCACAGAACCATAGACTTGGATGGGCCCTCAAAGGCTTCTGGGAACAAGAATCCTTGGGCAGCACACAGATGAGGGACTTTCTAGCTTTTGCTTGAACACTTCCAACAAGACATGGGGACTTGAGAGGACAAAGAGAGGAATGGAGGAGTTCTGTGCCTCCCAGGGAAGCTCGTTGCACCCTGGGACATCTCTAATTCTTTGGATAATTTTCCTTTCATTAATCCTTCTACCATTAGTCCTAGCTCTGCCTCATGGGACACTATTGTTGCTGGGTCCTTGGCCAAAGCTGACATTTTGTTACATAGATAAGCTGAGAGATAAACCACATCTGCAAAAAGCCTTGAGTTTTATGAGTGTTTCCAAGGGTACTTCCCCATGCTTGACTGTGGACATTTGGGTTTTCCCCAGCTAGGCTCTCCAAAAGGATTGTGTCAGTTGTAATACAGAAATGCATTATGTTTTTCAGTGCTAAACCACGCCCTTGTGATGGATCTTTAAAAAGAACATAGGTCTAGGGGGACCAGTTATTTTATTAATATAATGTCCTCCAGTTTCCCCAAACCTACCCCTGGGAAGCTAGTGAAAGTTTTCCCGAAGCTGAGAGAGGCGGGCACCTGCTGTCCTGCCATCAGCCATAAATAATGCCAAAAGTCGGTCAGAGGCAGGGGCCTGGGGAGAGGGGAGGGAAGATTCACTCAATCTGTGCTCCTATATTTGAGCTCACACTGAGTTGGAACTTCTCACAGTCCTGAATTGATTTCTTTCCAATAAACCATCCAGTTATCTTCTCTAACGCCTCTGCTCTTCAGAAACAGAAACTCAAAGGCAAAGATAACAATGATGATGATGATGATGATGATGATGATAACAGCTCTCATTTCTATTTTGAAGTGTGCCAAGTGCTTTACATATATTGCGCTACTGTATTCCCAACCCTGCAATGAGTAGACGTTGTTATCCTCGTTATACCGATGAAGAAACTGATGGAGTGTTCAACTGGCTTGGTCAAAGTCACACAGCTAGCAAGCATATGAAGTAAGATTTGAACCAAAGTGTCACAATGGATAAAGCACTAGACTTAGAAGATCTGAGTTCAAATCCAGCCTCAGACACTTACTAGCTGTGTGACCCTAGGCAAGTCACTTAACTCGTTTGTATCAGTATCTTCATCTATAAAATGGGGATAATAGCACCTACCTTCCAGAGTTGTTGTGAGAACCAAATGAGAGACTGTATGGAAAATGCTTTTCAAACCATAAGGCACAATACAAATGTTAGCTGTTTGTTGTTGTGGTGATGGTGGTGGTGGTGGTGGTGGTGGTGGTGGTGGTGGTGGTGGTGGTGATGGTGGTGGTTGTTACTTAGCTGCTTAGAACTTTAGGGAAGATTCTCAGTATTTCCTGAATCTTTGCTCTGCAGAGTCTTATTTCACTAATACTCTTCAGATCCTACAATAACATTCTTTTTTTCTTTTTTAAAAAATTTTTATTAATTAATTTATTGTTGGTTTTCAACAATCACTTCCATAAGCTTTTGAGTTTTAAATTTTCTCCCCCACCCTCCCCACCTCCCTCCCCAAGACAGTGTGCAGTATGATATAGGCTCTACATACACATTCCTACTAAACATATTTTCATATCAGTCATGTTGTAAAGAAGAATTAGAACCAATAGGAGGAACCACAAAAAAGAGGAAACAAAACAAAGCAGAAGAAAAAAAAGAGCAAACAGTATGCTTCGATCTGCATTCCAACTCCATAGTTCTTTCTCCTGATGTGGAAAGCATTTTCCATCATGAGACTTTTGGAGGTGTCTTAGATACTTGCATTGCTGAGAAGGGCTAAGTCTATCAACTTTAGTCATCGCACAACATGGCTATTACCGCGTACAACATTCTCCTGTTTTTGCTCATTTCACTCAGCATCAGTCCATACAAGTCTTTCCAGGTTTTTCTGAAGTCTGCCTGCTCATCATTTCTTATAGCACAATAGTATTCCATTACATTCATATACCACAGCTTGTTCAGTCATTCCCCAACTGATGGGCATCCCCTCAATTTCCAATTCTTTGCCACCACAAAAGAGTTGCTATAAATACTTTTGTACATGTAGGTCCTTTTACCATTTGTATGATCTCTTTGGGATATAGTCCTAGAAATGCTATTGCTGGTTCAAAGGGTATGCACATTTTTATAGCCCTTTGGGCATAGTTCCAAATCATTTTCCAAAATGGTTGGATGATTTCACAACTCCACCAACAATGCATTAGTAGTAACAGACATTCTTAGGAGCTTAAACTTAGAGCTATAAGGGACTGAGAGATCTTCTACTCCAACTTACTCAGTTTTACAGAGAAGGAAACTGAGGCCCAGAGAGATTAAGTCACTTACCCATGGCCTGACAAGTAGTGAGCATCAGAGCTGGGGTCTGAGTCTTAGGCGTTTGACTTCAGAGACAATATTCTTTGCACTGTACTCAGTGAACACTTGTTCAGAAGCATTCTAGAACTTAGGGGAAAATGCAATACTTAATTACACTGCCTCTCTCTCTCTCTGTCTCTGTCTCTCTCTTTTATCTCTGTCTCTATCTCTTCTTCTTCTTCTCCTCCTCCTCCTCTTTCTTCCCTCTTTCTTCCTCTCTCTCTTTTTCCCTCTCTCCTTCTTCTCTCTTTGTCTCTATCTCTTCATCTTCTCCTCCTTTTCCTTCTTTCTCCATCTCTCTGTCTCTCTCTTTCTATCTCCCCCACTTTCCCTCCCTCTTTCCCTCACACTCTCCTTCTTATCTCTTTATCTCTCTATTCTTCTCCTCCTCCCCTTCTTCCTCTTCCTCTCTCTCCCTTTCTCTCTCTCCCTCTTCTGTATTTGTCTCTATCTTCTTTTCCTCCTCTTCCTCCTCCTCCTCCTCCTCCTTCTTTTCTCCTCCTCCTCCTTCTTCTTCTCCTTCTTCTTCTTCTTCTTCTCCTCTGTCTCTGTCTCTGTCTCTGTCTGTCTCTCTCTCTCTCTTTCACACACACACACACATCTCATCTCATCTCATCTCATCTCATCTCATCTCATCTCATCTCACTTTACTATCTAGGTTTCACCCTGTAGTAAAAATGATATGCTATTATATTTTTAACCTTCTTCTTCATCTGAGGAAAACCAGCTTCCTCCATGAGAGGGAGGAGCTGTAATTACATACAACTCTTCAACTCCAAGGATAACCAGCTGGCCCCAGGCCCACGGAGCAGAGATGACTAATGTCCCAAGCACCTTCCAATCCTGCTCTCTGTCCATATCAGCACAGAGTTTCACTTATAGTTTGGGAGAGCTGGCCTGGGAGATAAGCCCACACATGGATTAAGCCAAATGGAATCCTTGTTAACAATAGACAAACACAAAGAAATCCGGAATCTCTGCAATGGCTTCCTCTTGTCTCTGCATACAATTGAACCCCAGCCTAATTTTTCAAAGTTTCTATAGTTCCATTCGTCCCAGCATTATCTGCTCTGCCAACACCCCTTCCTTCCCACGTGGTTCTTGACATCACACCCCCCCACCCCAAATTTGTACTTTCCCTAAGAGTCGCTGCCTCTAATCATCATTGATCTTTTCTGTTCTATTCTTTGTTTCCAAGACCTGATTAAAAACCCACATGTTCTGTGGCACATTCCTTCGCAGCTGTCTTCAAATACCTTGCCATGGTCCCCTTGGCTTTGTTTCCTTTTCTTTTCTTTTGTTAATCTTGGTTCTGACGGGAGGCCTCCACTCAAGTGTGACTTTGAAGCCTCAGTTCTCAAAGGCTATGCCAAGAGAGCATAGGGTGGGCCATCGGTGCCACCAGGCTGGACGGGCTTTGCACACAAGTTCAAGGGCAGACTCTGTGCTTGTTATCTATGGAACAGATAACTCTGTGGGCAGAGCATCACTTGGCATTTTGGGGGCAAGTATCACAAATACCTTCAGCTGAAGGGGAGAGGAACACGGGGGAGAAAAGAATACCCTCGGACAGCATGGTACGATGGAGAGAGAAGCCAAATCCAGCCTCTGAGGCTTACTCCTGCATAAACTCATGCAAGCCCCTTAACCTCCCTGGGCCTCAATTTCCCCATCTGTAAAATAAGAGGATTAGACTAGGTGCCCTCTACAATCCTTTTCAGCTCTAGAACTTTGATCCTATGATCCTGAAATCACTTAACCTCTCTGGGCCTCAGTTTCCTCATTTGTAAAATGAGGGATTTGGACCAAACAGCCTCTAAGTGAAGCTGGTCTTAGGGAAACTGCTGCATGGGAGACAAGACGAGGACAGAAGAGTCTCTCACCCAAGCATCTCCTCTTTTTAATCGATTTTTTGGATAACTGGGTTCATACCCTTTTACCCAACCATGCCATGAAGGGACATATAAATCAAAGCCAAAAAGATACTTGAAATTTTTATTCTACAGATTTAGTGTTATTTAACATTTAACAAAATATTCAGAGCAGCCTTTTTGTGGTGGCAAAAAAAAAAGACAAAGTGGCTTCCAATCATTTGGGGAATGACTGAACACAATTCTCATTTTACCAGAGAAGTAAAGTGATTTACTCAAAGTCTCACTGCCAGTAAATGGGAGAGCCAACAATCTGACCCCAGATCCAAGGTTCTTTCCTCAACAACTCCTTCAAATGGAGCCATTTACTCCTCAGTCAGTCCAAGGGAAAAAGTTAATTGCAATTACACAGAAAAAAAAAGTATAAATATTCTTTCTTTCAAATGCTAATTCCATGAAATTTTCGTCCTAGATTTGCTTCTAGGAGAGGAAGGACGGCATAGTGGAGAGAATGCTGGGCTTGGTGTCTGGAGGACCATTTCAAGTCCAAACTCCTGACTTCCAAGTTCAAACTTCCAAGCTTTGTGATTCTAAACAAATCACTTCTGTGATCTGTGTGTGGACAGCTGCCCAGATCCCATCTCCAAGATCTCAGAGAGACAGTGTTCTGCTTTGGCAGAAGGAGTCCTCATATCGATAAGGACACTCATCTTATCTGCATTCTCTCCAAGAACTATTGTCCTGGATGAGTTCTCATAATAGGCCAACGCCAAGATCTCAGGTCAACTTTGAATCTCCCATTTCTCCAAAGGCCTGACCCTATAGCCACGTGGTGATGATGTGACCTTCCTGAGATGCCTCCAGGTTCACCTGGTCCTCAGGGATTCTGCCTGAGGGGTGTCAGTATGGGAGATGTGGAAGGATCATTTGTGTGGTACTTGGCTTCCACAAGCTCTGTCACATTTGAAGGCACTGTTTATGGGTTATTCCCTTTCAAACCCAGCCATGGGGTTCACAACAGCATTTCCTGAGCTCTTGAAAGCAGAAGCTTTCTTTTCTTCCTTTTATTAAGGGGATTTGTTCTGTGAAGTTTGGATTCAGTCAAAGGGCTGCACTTGAGGACCTAGAGGGCCACATGTGGCCTCAAAGTCGCAGGTTCCCCACCCCTCTCTTAGATCATAGAAGGGCTGTGATCAGTCTGTAGAGGGCTTTCTCACATTGAGAGTTCCCTGGGTTGTGATGGGCTTCCCACGCTAACAATGTTCTCACATGTTTCTTCTATATCTTTCCTCATCCAAGGCAGCTAAGTGGAGCTGGAGTCAGGAAGGCTTGACTTCAAATGTGGCCTCAGACACTACTTACTGCATTGCTCTGAGCAAGTCACTTGACACTGTTTGCCTCAGTTTCCTCACCTGTAAAATTGGGACAATAATAACACCAACTTCCCAGTGTTTTTGTGAAGATTAAATGAGTTAATATTTATAAAGTGTGTTGTAAATCTTAAAGCTTTATATTATCATTATTATTAATTATTGTTGGGATCATAAATATAGATTTAGAGAAGGAAGACACTTGAAATTGAGGGAACTGAGAATGGATTTTTGTAGAAAAGATGGCACCTGAGTTGCATCTTGAAGGAAGTAATGTCTTCTATGAGGCTGAGGTGAATATGAAGGTTTTGCAGAGAGATGGCAGGGAGGGAGAATACTGAGCTGAGGAAAGGCAAGAGGTTCAGTTTGGCTAGACTGTAGATTTGAGAAGAAGAATCTGTTCTAATGAGGCTCAAAAGCTTTGTGATGCCCGGGCTTTATAAGCCAGAGGAGATGATATTTTATTCTAAAGTCAACGGGCAGCCACTAGAGTTTATTGAATTGAGGAGTGGTGGGGTCATATCTGTGCTTAGGGAAAATCACATTGGTGGTTGTATGGGAGACTGATTAGAGAGGAGAAGGACATGAGGCCAGCTGCTCATTAGGATTGCAACTGCAATTGTCTAAATGAAAAGTAATGAGAGCATGATCAGAGGAGGTGGCTCCATTAGACTTGCTCCTTGAGGGCAAAAGATTATTTTTTTTTGTCTTTCTTTGTGTGTATACCCAATGCTTAGCACAATACCTAGCGGGCATTTAACAAATACACAGTTAACTGACTTGACTATGAGGGTGTGGAGATGAGTAAAAAGTATGTGAGAGATACTATGGAGGTAGAAATAAGATGTAGAATTGATTGGCTCTGTGGAATGAGGAAAATAGGACGTACACCTGAGAGATTGGAAGGAAATAAGGAAATTCAGAAGAGGGGTGGGCTTGGGGGGAAATAATTAATTCTGGTTTGGATGCAGTGAGTTTGAGATGTCTATGGGACATATCATTTGAAATGTCTGATATGCAACTGGTGATGTGGGCCTGGACCTCAAAAGAAATAGGTATGGATACAGAGATCTGTGAGGCGCCTGCATAGAAATGATAATTAAACCCATGGGAAATGTTAGCTTACCAAGTGAGAGACTAGAGAGAGAGAAGATATCCTTCGCAGTCCACCCACCGTTAATGGGTGTTACATGGCTGAAGATCTGGCAAAGACCACTGACAAGGAATACTCAGTCAAATAGGAAGAGAATTCAGGGGACACAATGCCATGAAAGCCCAGGGAAGAGGACTTCTAGGAAGAGAGGGGAGTCACGATGTCAAGGGATGAAGAAAGCCAAGGAGGACAAGACCCGAGGAGAAAACCATGAGATTTAGCAACTAAGAGATATTCAGAGAGAGCAGAAGCAGTGGAGTGAGTGATGAGGCCAAAAAACAAGTCAGAGAGAGTTTAGGAGACAGTAAAGGGAGTCCATCAAGATAGAACTTAAATTTGATTCCTGGCAAGGCAGTGTCTATGAGACACTGCTAAAAGGAATTGAAATGGAAATGAGATCACTGAGTCCCAGCATGGCTTCATTTAAGAAGCATTTATTAGGCACCTACCATGGTGCTATGCTGGGCTCCAGAGAAAACAGGCCAAAATTCCATAGTCCCTACCCTAAGAGGTTTACACTTTTTTTGTGGAAATAGCATATATACAGATAAGTGACCACCAAATGCATACACAGTAAATACAGAGTGATTTCATGGGGTGGGGACAGAGCAGTGACAACTTAGGAAGATTAAGAAAGGCCTCCAAGAGGTCAAGGTGAACTGGGAAGGCAGCTAAGGAGGTCAAGACGCAGGTGAGCAAACAACCCAGACATGGGCAGGGGAGAGGAAGGGAGGAGAGTGCAGCCTGTGGAAAGGCATGGAGTCAATGGATAAAGTGGCACGTGGCTAGCATATCGGTTGAGCTGGAGACAAACATATGAAGGAAAGAATTATAAAATGAGTCTGGAAAGATAAGCCAGTTTAGAGAGAGGATATTGAGTTCTGCTGCATTTGAGATGCCTCTGGGATATCCAGGTGAAGATGTCTAGCAAGGGATTGATGATTCAGGACTGGATCTCAGAAGAGAGATGATGAGAAAATATGTAACAACAGGACATGAGAAGCCAAGCTCACTTCCTTTTTGGCAGCATACCTAGGGAGAATGCTATAGACATCGTTTACCTTGATCTCAGCAAAGCACTTGATAGTGTTTCATGCTGCTCTTGCAGGCAAAATAGGTAGATGTTAGCTAATAGCTTAGGTAAGGAATATTTTGAATTGACTGAATGACCTTACCTAAGGGTTTATTGATAATAAGCAATGCTAAGGGCTAGGGAGGAAAAGAAAGGCAAAAATGAGGTCCTTACCCCAAGGAGCTCATATTCCACCATTATGAGGAAAGAAAATGCAAATGGCTCTATACATTATTCAATCCATCAGTCAAGAAGCATTTGTTAAGGGCTTACTGGTGCCAGGCACTGTGCCAAGTGCTGGGGATACAAAGAAAGGCAAAATGTCAGCTAGGAAGAAGGATGCTCTAGAGAGCTTCCAGAGGAAGGACGACCATGGTAGTAAGCAACCTCAAGACAAAGCCCATATGAGGACTGGTGGAAAGGACTGAGGATATTCAGCCTAGAGAAGGCTCAGGACACACAATGGTTGTTCCTGCCCACCACATAGTCCTGTTTCAGGTATCACATACGGCTCCCTGACGCCTACAGTAAACGGTCCAGGTTTAACTCCTGGGACTTCAGACAATGATTCCTATATGAAACCCCAAATCGTGTTTGGCACAAGTTTGCACATATTCAAATGCAAGTTAAGGAAAGTCGGTCTCATAAAGACCCTAGAGCAGGTCCGCATCAATGCTGATGAGCCAATTGTCACACGCAAGAATTACGAGAAGATGCAGTAACTGTTTCCCTTTAGGATCATCAGCCAGAAACATCGGTAATAGGACTATGCAGAAGAAAGGTGATTTGTGGGACTTGGCAATGTTTGCATAAGTTTCAGGGTACAGGCTAAAGTTAATGTGGTCACTGATCAATAATTCTGTTGATGGATTTGAAATACCAGTGGAGACCACTAATCTAGTCTTACGCTTCCTCTCACTAGCTAGGTACTTCTCCAGAGGCCCCAGATGTGTTTGGAGAACATGATGGGCTGATCTGGTTCTATGAGGCCAGGGAGAGGGTGGGCAGTAGGAAGGAATGTGTCCTTCACTCTTCATATCCATTTTTAAAGTTCCTATCACCTATAACAGGCCCCTTCATGCCAATTAGCTTTCTCTGAGTTCCTTATAAATGAATCATCATGCGTTATTTGGATAAATTTACACTCTCTATTCCCCAGATGTCAGTATTTCAAAATTGCTTTTTTGAAAATACAAACTGAGGCCAAAGGATCATGGGATGGTAGATTGAAAACGGGAAGGGACCTCAGAGACCATCTAATCCAACCCTCTCATTTTAGGGAGATTGTGACTTGCCCAAGGTCACACAGGTGGTAAGCATCAAAGGTGAGATTTGAGCCACAGCCAATGTTGTCCCCACCATCCAACATAAACAATTTTCAGAAGGAGAAACTCAAGCTATAATGCTCCAAGTCACAAGCACAGGAGAGATGACCATTAAAACAACTCCAAGGTTTTACCTCAAAACTAGCAAACTGGCAAATGTAACAAATGGAAATAATCAAGGATAGTTTGGCAGGATGATAGAAAGGCCCACGCGCTCTCGCTGGAGTGCTGACTCGGGCCAACCCTTTGGAACAAGACTGAGAAAGGTGATGGAAGGTGCATTCACCTCAAGGAGGTTGAAGACAGAGGCCAAACATTTGTAACAGCACTCGGGGGTTATATGCAACTGGAAATACACACAAATGGTGGTGTTTGAACGCAGTTGTTTTGAGTCATAAGAGAAATGACAAACAGAATTCAGAGGAGCTGAGTAGACTTCTACGAAATTATGCAGAATCAGGAGAATAATATGCACAGTGACCACAACAATGTTAAGTGAAGACCCTGAAAGACAACAGAACTCAGACAAATTCAAGAACCCATCTTGACCTTGGAGGCCTGATAATGAAGCAAGTTTCCCTTCCCTTGGTAGAGAGGTAGGAGACTCCAGGAGCAGAATGGAGCATACCCAGGCAGAAGTGGTCAGTGTACTGGTTAGTTTCACTTAATCACACTTCTCGGTTACAAGGAAGGATTCTATCGTAGGGGGTGGAGGTGGGATGGAGGTGGTATTGGTAAATGACAGAGTAATTCCACATTAACAAGACAATTTAAGGAAAAAAAGAAAAGACAGAATGACCAACAGATAGTGTACTTCAACTCAAGGTGCACTTGCTTGAATTATAAAGCAGCTCAGATGCCCAGTTTTTAAAAGGGGGCAACAAAGACCTTCCTCTCTTTGCCCTACTTTAAAATCTAGGCCACCCTGAGTTCAAGAAGAAGCTCAGTGTGAGGACTGAGCATGTGCCTCAGTCTGTCTAAGCATCCTTAAGAAGCTACAATGCTGAGAAAATGAACTTTGGCCACCGAGCATAGATTAAAATGATCCGCCTGATTTTGAAATCCTTTTAAAAAAATTAAACAACATATACATTTAATCTGATTTGATCATCCAGGGAGGGAGCCAATAACGGCAGAAGTCTGGGGTTCGGTGCCAAAGAGCAATCTCATCCAAACTGAGGACAGTGTGCAAGGATATGAGCCGCTTGGCACAGACCCCGTCTCCACATGAGCCCAGCGTTCTTGTGAATCCAGAGAGCTCTTTGTGGTTAGATTTATCCGTACTGCTGATTCTCTGTCATTCCAGAAGAGGATATTGGAAATAAATGAAATCCATGTCCAGCCCCAAAGCCTCGTTTTAACCCCAGATTCACAAAAAAAAAAAAAATCATACAGGCCAATAATGTGGAAAGGAATGGACCTTTATTGTGTCCTCTCTTCACTCATGTAGGGGAGGCCAAAGGCCCAAACGGGATGTGCCGGAACAGGGGGGATGTTAGGTAATGAAGGAAGAGGGATCTGAGACAAAGGATACCACCAGGTCTCAGTCCCTAGAGCATGGTTCAAACAGCTGGGCCTCAGGTACCAAAGGCCAAGGAGAAAAGAAAAAAGGTCCTTTGGAAAGGCTGCTCTTGGACTTGGCCTAGCCAGGTTCTATCAACCTCTTCCCTTCTTCATCATCAGTGCATAGGATGCCTCCATCATTTCCTCCGCTCCAAGACAAATTGAACAGCTGAAAGTTATAGGTTCATAGGAAAGGGGAATGTTCTCACTGCCACACATCAATTCATTTCCCATCTCTGATCTCACAAAAAGGGAAAGGCTAGGTATTGGCTGACATTGGCAGGCAGGGGACAGGGGAGAGAATGAGTTTGGGGGAGGGGAGGTTGCATCTGGATAAGCACAGGACACCAAAATTTTCAAAAAGGGGCAAGATGGGGATAAAAAAATCAAGAGGAGGGGGCAGCACTAGAACCCCTCGCAAGTGAGCCCTGCAGATCTCAGAGGAGCCCTCCTCAAAGCAGAGAGCTTTTCTTTAGACTATCACAAAGGACAAGTGGTCATCATCCACAGTGACAGCATCCTCACCACCCCTTCAGCCAGGACACACTCCTTCTGTTTATACCAGGAAAAACAAAAGAGGCTTGGAGTAGGTGGGGTTGTGGACCCCACAGCTAGTGTTCTCCTTCCCTAAACTACATCGAATTTATTTAGCACTCACTCAATCTACACATACATGTGTAGGTCATAGATGACTATGTTTCTTATAGGTACGTATGAATGCAAGTATGTATATATTGTATCTCTAGATTGAATGTAAACTCTTTGAAGGCAGGAACTGCTATATATTTATCTTTGTGTCTCCTACTATGGTGTCAGGCATATAACAGATGCTTAATAAATGCTTGGTGGCTGATGAAATGATTCATGGCCAACAGCTTAGTAAGCTAATGGGTAGGGCTAGGGCAGGTTTCCTGCCTAACAGACCTTGGACTTGGTAGCTCCTTCTTCTCTAAGACTGGTGCCCTCTGCCTCTTGGGGTAACGCTGACCAGAGCTGACTCTCTTCTCTGCCTCATGGGAACTCCCCATTCTGAAACCCAAACACTCCAACGAGTCCACGAACTCATCCATTGAGTGGAATTTTCCTTCCCATGGTGCAGATCGTAAACTAAGCACGTGGGTCACTCTTGCGTATGGCTTCCCAGAAATTCACCATCAGGAGTCCACCAACCTAGTGGAGACCCTCCTCACTTCCTCTGGATGGTCCCATCGCTGTTCACACGCTGTGAATCAGAAACTAGGCTGTGCTTGGAGTCACTGTGTTGGGGTGTCTCTCAGGTGATGTTTCACAGACGCACAACCAGTGGCTAACATCACCATGATTTAGTCAGCAAGCCTCAATTTCTTCCCTCTTAGAATTTCCCAGTTGACCTCTGCCACTACTATATTAGATTAAAGCCTAATCTAATATGCATGTGTACATTATACTTACAAAATATACACTAATATGGTTTATTAGATTATAATGTGCTCTGATTCTTGATGAACTCGCTATGAAAATAGGCACCCATGTTATGAAATTCTTCATGCTTTCCCCATACCTGGCGCTGAAAAGAAGACATGTCCAGGAACCCATTGGGAAGGACATTCTGCCCATAGCTGCAGAGAATCTTGGGAATATAGGGCATTTTTGTGATTTTGCTCCTCACCTTAAATTAGACTGCAGGGACTGCCACAGACTTTTCCATTTGGACGTCTGACGTGCCAATAGACCATAATTCCCAGTAGCCTCTCTCTGAAACAAGCTGACTGCATAGGGAGGTGGGCTAAGTGCTGCCTCCCCTCCCCCACCCCCAGCTGCCCTGTCAGCATTTCCAGCCTTGCATAAAGCATCTTTGTCATGGCAAGCATCAGCCTGGCTTCTCATGTCTGCTGACACCCCAGTAAAGCTGGTTGGGAATTACTGAAGCACACGCTTATACAGAACGGAGAAGAGCCCAGCATCTGTCACATGCAAAGCAGGATAGACTCATTTGATTGTACACTTGGAACTGGAAGGGACCTTGGAGGTCACCTTGTCCAGCCCTCTCATTGTACAGATGAGGAAACTGAGGCCCATCTGCCCCAGGTCACACCAGAAATGTCGGAGCCAGGATTTGAACCCACTTTTACTGACTCCAAATCCAGAACTCTTTCCATTGGATGACTGATCTTTTTAAACAAATTTATACAGCCAAACAGACAATAACAAAAGGAAATGTATTTATATAGCATTATAAAGTTTGCAAAGCACTCTATGTAGGTTACCTCATTTGATTTATCTCAACAACCCTGGAAGCAAGGTGCTATAATTATTGCCATTTCACAGTTGAGGAAACTGGGTCTAAGAGCGATTACATGTCTTACTCAACGTCACATAACTGGAAAGCGTCTGAGTCAGGATTTGAACTCAGGTCTTGACTCCAAATTGAATACTCCATCCACTGCACCACCTTCCTGCCTGGATGTCATCCATTTAATACTCACCACTTTTGTGATTTGGAGCAAGTCATTTAAACTCTCCAAGCCTCAGTTTCCTCATCCATAAAATGAGGGTTTTGAAATATTTGGCCTCTAAATCACCCTGGGTTCTAGATTGATGAGGATTATCTCTTAGATTAATGTACAAACCCTCAAAGGTCAGTGAGACAGGAGAGTGGAGGGAGTCAGGGAGATCTGCATTCAAATTCTGCCTCAGAGACTTATCCCCTTATCTTCTCTGGGCCCTGGTTTTCTTTTCTGTAAAAACAGGGGGTTGGATTTAATGGCGGCTAGATTCCTTTGTAGCTTTGAGTATATAAGCCCACGGTCCATTGGCTTCATCCAGTGAGGTGACCGACCGCTCAGGTCCCTCTTGGGTATGGCTTTCAGAAGCCACAACACATTCTTTGGAATATCTGTAACAATTACTTTCTCTGTCTTTTATCCTCAGTGGCGGCAAATTCTCATCTTTTGAGAGTGAATTTAATTTTTTTTTGAAACGGAAAAAATGTTAGGCAGAGTCAAGTCTGGTAGGGAAGGTAGCTGATCTCACTGGAATTCTTGTTTGTAATAAAAACAAGATGTGACTGTGAAGTCAGGAAATCAGAGGACTCTGAGTGGTTCATAAGCTGCCACTTTTAACAACTTCAAAAAAGGACCTCCAGAAACAGTGTGGGCAAGAGAAGTATCACAGATCTCAGTGGGCAGCTGGCCAAGGAGACAACTGCCTAGGATTACAGGCACTCATGGGGATGCACAAGTTCTGGTATGTTTGGGGAAAATAGAAGGCTCCATCCTGGATGCCTCCACCTCACACATATGAGACACTTCATATGAATTATTGGAGTCTGAAGTGGCCCATTAACTTACCTGTAAAGAATAGTTTTAAAGTTGAACTGACATAGACTTCATTTGTTTATCTGCTAGCCGTAAACTCTACCCTTCCTTTCTACATCATCCCTTATAGTGCTTGAAGTTATTTCCTGGAGCTAAATTTTTAGGCCTACCTTTAGAGCCACTTTCATCCCATCAAGGCCAAATGGTCACAAGTTTTGAACACATTTATTCAGATCAAATAAAATGAAATGTGATAAGGATAAATGTAAAGTCTTACTCCTGGGCTTAAAAAATCAATTGCATGAAGACAAAACGGAGGAGTCACAACTAGACAGCAGCTTTTCTGAAAAGGATCTAAGGGCTTTACTGCTCAATATGAGCCAACAGTGTGATTGGGGAGACAAGAAAGCAAAGAAGAAAGCACTTTACATCCTTGGGATGAATAAAGAGAGTGATGGTGTCCAGGACAAAGGGCACAAGGGTCCTCCTGTTTTTTGCCCTACTCAGACCACAACTGAAATAATGAGTATTCAATTTTGTGGGTCACATTTTAAGAAGGGTATTGATAAACTGCAGAGAGTCCAGAAGAAGACACAATACCCACGGCATAATTAGCACTTAATCAATGCTGTTGAATGACTTATTCAATCATGTCACCCGCTCCTACTCGATAAATTTCGGTGGCTCCCTTTCGCCTTTAGGATCAAAAAAAAAAATGCTCTGTTTGGCATTCAAGGTCCTTCATAACATGGTCTCCGCCTGTCTTGCTAGCCTTCTTATACCTTATTTCCCAAGAGGTCCTCTTTGATCCAATGACACCAGCCTCCTGGTTGTTTCACAAACAAGACCTTCCATCTCTTGGCTCTAAGCATTTTCTCTGGATGTCCCTCTGCCTGGAACACTCGTTTTTCTGCTCCAACTTCACTCCCTGGCTTACTTTAACTCCCAACTAAAATCTCACCTTCTACTGGAAGTCTTCCCAAATCCCTCTTAATCCCAGTGCCTTCCCTCTGTTAATTAATTCCTATTTATCCTCTGTGTGTGTATATGCATATATATGTATATGTGTGTATGTATGTGTATACATATTATGTATATATGTATGTGTAGGTGTGTGTGTATGTCTGTATGCTGTCTCTTTAAATAGATTGTAAGCTCTTTAAGGGCAGGGAATGTCCTTTGCTTCTTTTTGTATCCCCAGCACTTAGCACAGTGCCTGGCACATAGCAGGCACTTAATGAATGCTTATTGATTGATTGACTGAAAGGCCTTAGCTTCACTCCATGTGAACATTGCTTAAAGGAGCCAGCAATGTCCAGCCTGGTTAAGAGAAGATTCCAAGGTGATGTGATAGATGTGTCCAAGCATTTGAAGGCTTAGAATAGGGCAAAGGGATGAGGCTTGTTCTCTTTGGCCTCAGAGGACAGAACCAGAAGCAATGAGCGGAAGTTACAATTAGGAAAATTTAGCTTTGATTTGAGTAAAAACTTTGGAGCCATCCCACAGTAGAATGGGCTACTTCAGAATATAAGGGTTTTATCCCCATAAGGTTCTTCAAGAAGAAGCTAATCAGTCACTTGGTGGGAATACTGCAAGGGAAGGAAAAAGAAGGGAATGAGCATTTATTAAGCACTTGCCATGTGCCAGGCAGTGTGCTAAGCACTTTACAAATATTATCTCTTTTGTATATTATAAAAGGAATTTGTTTCAGGTATGGGTTCAACTGGATAGATCTTAGACTTGATAGGATCTTTTTTTCTCTCTCTCTTCAGGGCTCATGCCCTCTCCCTCTTCTGGTCATTTGGGCCAGGATCTAATTCAGA
Source organism: Vombatus ursinus (assembly GCF_900497805.2). Lineage (NCBI taxonomy): Eukaryota > Metazoa > Chordata > Mammalia > Diprotodontia > Vombatidae > Vombatus > Vombatus ursinus. The sequence goes on along the minus strand of NW_020954551.1, from coordinate 630,272 downwards.
TCAGGGCCTTTCAACCCTTGGATATTGTGATGTTTATGATTCATTTGATGAGTATTTGTTAAAAGTCTAGTTATGTAAAGAGTTCTAAGCCCAATCCCTGCACGGGAAGTGGGAAAGATGAAGGAGAGAAGGGGGAGAGACCGGAGCAGTAGGTACAGAGAAGGTACCCCCTACAACATTTCACAATTACAGCCATACAAAGGAGGAAGCGAGACCAAGAATCGAGGGGCTCTCATTCAGGTACGGCTTGCCCAAGAGGACCCCTCAGCTCCCTTCCAACTCTAAAGGTCTGTGATTCTGGTCTAAAGGAATTTTCATGGAGGTTGGGTGGATTAGAAATAGTGTGATCTGAAGAATCAAGTGCTATTGTCCATGAATGCCTCCTATTAAACTCCTAGGAAACTCCATTTCTGATGCAATAATCTGGGGCGTGAACAAAGAGGCAGCTCTTCAATAGAAAATTACCCACTAGATGGAAATACCTAATAGGGTAAAGGGTGCTACAGTGGGGAAAAGGGAAGAATTATGCTTGCAAATAATCTTCTGAAAAGATAGATAGCATATAGATCGAAACAAGTACAACCCCCATGATACTATATAGCTATCTAGAAGGTGTAGCATTATAGCATGCATAAATGTAGTCATATATATGTATGGATGTATATGTGTATGCATATAGTGATTCTGGTAGTATCTGCTTATAATGTATCAACAGTGTTATTTTGGTGAAACTATCAATGTTGTAAATTCATGCATGCCTATGTGTTCGTTTTAACGACACTCTGTGTCTAGGACTATTTTTTTGCTTAATCTCAAAGAATGCTCCAATCTAGGGTAATCTATGGAACTTGATAGGTTTGAGTGATTTAGAGAACCTACAGAGTCTTAACCATGCTATCACACCAAGTTTGTAGCAAGCAAAATGCTTGTGTAGATTTAAGAAAGTGATGGAGAAAATATTAATAATGCCAATTAAACTTAAAAGTGTGCTGTGCATTTTCAGAGAGTTGGTTGTTAAATATTTACCAGAATACCCATGGCTATATAAATATATGACTGACAAACTATGTGACCTTGGGCAAGTCACTTGACCTCTCTGGGGCTCAGATTTCTCATCTGTAAAATGGGGATAACAGTCTTGCCTCCTTAATGGGGTTGTTGTGAAGAAAGTATTTCGCAAACCTTCCAGTCTATAGAAATGGCAGTTATTATCTGAGACACAAGGTCTGTTTCGAGTTTCTCGTTGACAGGACAATATGGATTAAAATTTTATTTTGGAAAAGGGCGATTCTCAAAAAAAGGGGGTAAAAATAATGCATTGACTTTGATGTTCCCAAACCAGACCCAGACACTGGCCTCTGCGGAGGGCTTTGAATACCCAAAACTGTCAGGGTGAGTTTATATTCCCTCACACACAAGAGCGTGAGACTGTGGTTCGGAAGCAGCCGGCTGACACCGGATTGGATTTCAGTCCCTGGTTGGGGTAATAAAGGAGCAAATATTTACAATTGCATGTTTTCACATATGTTTCCCCAACTCCTGTCTATTTGTGGCATTGTTTCAATATGCATGCAATGTGAGGCTCGGGGAAAGTGTGTTTGACAAGTCAATTAGCAGGAAGAATTGAGATCAGAGTTAACAGGGCAGGCTTGGGGTCTACAAAGCAGCATGGAGTAGCATTCTCTAAATGGTCCCTGTGGGTGACTCACTTTATTCCTCTCAAGAAAAGACTCCACACAGCCCAGCCCTCAACAAAAATGAAAATTCTATTAAAATTGGGGGTGGGATCTGCAGGCCAGTCCCTTTATATAGCCTTACACAGCCATCTAGCCTTAACTTTTCCTTGCAAAATTGTATATGATAAACATTCGGAAAAGAGAATACCACATCCTGTGTTTCCTGTCTGCAGAAGGAATATTTGTGGCCAGTTTGGTCAAAAGCTGTAGGTTCTCTGTCCTAGAATCCACACAAATGGCAGAGGACTCTGGGGGACAGAAGCAATGGGTATGGTCACAGTTCTTGAAAGAAAGAGAACATTTGGGGTATGTAAAGGAGGGACTGAACTTCAACTAATATGAACTCATTGAACTAAAAATGGTAGGTGGGTATTAAAAAAAAAGCAGATTTGCATTTAAGGTATGGATAAACTTCCTAACAATTAAGGCTAGCTAAAGATGGGGCAGGCTGCCTTGGGGTATTGAAGAATCCTCCTCACTGGAGGGCTTCCAACAGAGGCTGGATGGCTATCTGTTGGGGGTATTATAGAAGGGATTTGTGTGCAGATGAAGGTGGGACTAAATGGCACCTATTGGTTCTTTTCAACTCTTGAGATGCTTCAGTTCTTGCCTCTGTCCCATCTAATTCATTTCCACCCAAGGAGCATTTGTTAAAGACTTCGGATGTGCCGGACCCTCTAACAGGCATTGAGAATATCAAGATAAAACTGAAGAAGAGATTCTGCCTTCAGGAGGCTTACATTCCACGTGTGAACAGGTAAATAAATACAAGACAACTTTACAAGACGGGAAAATTGAAAAACTAGGGCAATAAGAGAATTCTTGGAGGCAGATAGAACCTGACTAAGGCTTAGGAAGCCAGGGACTCCACAGTTCTTTCTTCTCAAGTATCTCATAAAAACAAACGTTCTCCTCAGGGAGTTCCTTAGCACACTCAGAGCAAGTCAACGAGTGTTTCTTAAGCCCTTACTGTATACCAGGCACTGAATTAAGAGCTAGAGATACAAAGAAAGGTCAATGGTTTTTTTTTAATTCCTTCCTTCCAGGAGCTTACATTCTAATGGGAGAGACAACATTCAAAGAACTCTGTACCAAAACAAAGACAGGATAAACTGGAGATTATCAGAGAGTTGGCACTGCCATTACTGTGAACAGTTGTGTTGTGCCAACTCTGTGTAACTCAGAACTAACAAAGCAGACATTAGCCTTGAAGTGGTGAAATTTGAGGGAGATGTTTTACTCTTGAATCTGGTAACAGAATTATTTTGGTAGTAGACTTTGAATTAAGGTCCATAGATACTAGTCTATTTTGGTCTAGCAAAACCCAAACTCAGATATTAAAGACAGAAGAGTGAGCTCAGGAATATAAGGAGGGGGGCAGAAGTAATGGTCTCAACATTACAGGATCAAAAAACTCTGGGGGAGGTGTGGTGGCTACACCCTTCTCTTTACTTTTCATTTGCCTTTTTAAAAAAAATGCTTGGGATTTGATATTCAGATTCATTGCTTCCAGGCTTTGATTTCTCATAATCGGGGATAAATATGAAAAGGGAAAGTTACAATCAAAAGATAGCATTGAATTTAGCATCTTTTTTTTTTGCATGTTTGCCCTTTGACCTAATTACTTTTTCAATTTTCTGCACATATGGAATGACTTTTCCTAAACATGTCAGAGAGGTCAAAGCTTCTGTTTTCTTTAATAAGATTACAGAACTTTTCTGAAAATTGAGAGAATTTTCCTCATGTGGTAGAGAATCCTTTCTAGGCATTTGATCCCATCAGCAAGAGAACTGAGTCATACCAGTTTCATTTGGAATTAAAGCATGCAATACTCTATGAAATAAATGCATAGAATTCCAGAAAGCTGGCCAAGTGAAAAATCTCAGAAGAGACTCCTCCTCAACATCTCATTGAAATTTAGCACCATCCCAAAAGAAGAAAACTACCATAAATCCTCAAACAAAAATGTACAAATCACTTAAAGAAATAAGTAAACCAAAGATTCCCAAAACAAAGGGAAATTATTTAGAATTTTAAAAGGTAAAGGCAAAAATGCTAGAAGAAAAAAAAAGTATCAAAACAACTTCAATTGTAGTATCAGAGATAGAGTCAGAAATTTTCAGGGCACACAAAAAATGGATATTAAATACACTGGAGGAAGAAATAGAATTATCAAAAACACCATCAGGTGAAATAAAAGCAGAAACTTAGGACAATTAAAGAATCTCCTAATAGAGCGTTGAAGCCCAGTGGTAAAGAAATATCAGTGGAGGAAGACAGAGTCAAAATGGTGGATTAGGGGCAGTCACTCAGCTGAACTCTCTTAACATTTCCCTCCAAAGAAGTGTAAAATAATGTCTCAAATCAAATTTTGGAGCAGCAGAGCCAACAAAAAGTCAGGGTGAGACATTTTTCCAGCCTAAGAAAACTTAGGAGCTTGGTAAGGGAAGTCTGTGACACCAGGATGGAGGCAGGTCCAGAGCTCATTCACCCAGTGGTGGCAACAGTGGTCACAGCAGCAGCAGCACCAGCGTTGGGAGTTCTCAGCTTAGAGGCAGTAAGGGGGTCAGACAGGAGATTACAGGGGACCCTCTGCTGGTACTAGGTACAGATGGCACTGACTGGGAGCTCTGCTGCCCACCCCAGTTCTGAATCACAGTTCCGGGTGGAAAGGAATGCTTCTGGTTGGTCACAAGGAAGCAGGTGCCCTGGTTACAGCTGAAAGGCACAGAGGAGCCCTAGAGCTTATAGCTTCAGGAGAGCAGGGGCCCTTCCTGGGTAAAAACCAGAGTACAGACTAGTATAACAGTGACCATACCTCTCCCTGGATCACACCACCTTGGAAGCACCAAAAACATACAGACCCCCAGAATTAGCTCTGAAAACAGCAGCATAAAAAAGTCTGAGGCTTGAGACAGTGCCTCTCCAACCCCAGGTGAGTAGAGTCTAACTTTAACATAAAGCTGAAAGTCAAGAAGTAGGTTGAAAAAATGAGCCAACAACAACAACAAAAAAGAATTTGAATATAAAAAGCTGCTATGGGAAAAAGCAGGGAAGACCAAGACATAAACTCAGAAGGAGACAACAATGTGAAAACAGCTACAAACAAAGCCTCAAAGAAAAATTCTAATTGTGCCCAAGTCCAACAAGAATTTTGCTGGAGGAGATAAGAGTGGTAGAACAAAAACTGGGAAAAGAAATGAGAATGATGCAAGAAAATTATGAAAAGAGAATTAATAGCTTGGTAAAAGAGGCAAAAAAAAAATACTGAAGAAAATAACAAAAATCAAAGTAGGCCAAATGGAAAAAGAGGCACAAAAATTCACTGAAGAAAAGAACTCCTTCAAAAGCAGAATTGGCCAAATGGAAAAAGAGATACAAAAGCTCATGAAGAAATAATTCCTTAAAAATTAAAATTGGGCAAGTGGAAGCTAATGACTCCATGAAACAGCAAGAAACAATAAAATAAAGTCAAAAGAACTTAAAAAAAAATAAAAGAAAATGTGAAATATCTCATCAGAAAACAACTGACCTGGAAAATAGATTGAGGAGAGATAATTTAAGAATTATTGGGCTACCTGAAAACCATGATCAAAGAAAGAGTGTAGGCATCACATCTTTTTAAAATTATCAAGGAAAACTGCACTGATATCTTAGATCCAGAGGGTAAAATAGAAACTAAAAGAATCTACTGATCATCTGAAACATGTCCCAAAATGAAAACTCCCAGGAATATTATAGCCAAATTCCTGAACTCCCAGGCCAAGGTGAAAATGATGAGGTCTAGAGGTTTAGGGGTTCTGGAACCCCAAAATCATGACATGCGGGTCCTGCCTGAAAGAATTCGACCCAAGCCTTCTTTCAGTCAAACACAAGGTTTATTAAAGATAGCAATGGCTAGATTATAAGAATCCGAGCACCTTAATGGAGACAAGCTGGATCTTATATACAGAAAGACTGTAGGAGGGATCTAGGAGTGGCCAAGTAGTTTAGGGTGACTGGAGAAGGGGTTTAAGGAAGATCTGGATAGGCAGGGAGCCTAGCTAGGATTAAGGGTGGGAAATGACTGGGGGCCATAGGGAGGTAAGACAATGGAGGGCTAGGTTAGGTTAAGGGTAACAGAATTGGGAGATTGGACGTAGCCACAATGAAAGGCCAGTTGATGGGATTATAGCCTCAGATGAATGCCAGAGATTTAGTCATGTGGGAAAGTCCAGGGTTTTTCCTTTTTGGGGTCTAGATCCCATTCTCATCAAAAGTATTACTAGTTCCAGAAAGAAACAATTCAAATATTGTGCTGCCACAGTCAGGATCACACAAGATTTAGTAGTGTCCATGTTAAAGGAGCAAAGGATTTAGAATATTATACTCCAAAAGGCAAAGAAACTAGGATTACAAACAAGAATAACCTACCCAGAAAAACTGAGTGATTCTCAAGTTTTTTTCTCTTTTCAGGGGAAAAATGAATATTTAATGAAATAGAGAGTTTTTAAGCATTCCTGATGAAAAGACTAGAGCTGAATAGAAAATTTCACATTCAAACACAAGACTCAAGAGAAGCATAAAAAGGCAAACATGAAAGAGAAATCATAAGGGACTCAATGAAGCTAAACTTTTTACATTCCTATATGGGAAGATGACACATGTAACTTCTAAGAACTTTATCATTATTAGGGCAATTAAAAGGAGCTTACATAGACAGAGGGCATAGGTGTGAGTTGATTATGTTGGGAGGATTTATAAAAAAAAAAAAAGGAAAGGGTAAAGAAGAGGAATGCACCAGTAGAAGGGGAAAGGGAGAGGTAGAATGGGGAAATTTTTTCTCACATAAAAAAAAAGGCATCTAAGGAAAAGCTTTTATAATGGAGTGGGAGAAATGGGGAGGGTGGAAGGCAATGGATCAAAGAGGGAAGAATATAAATACATACTCAGTTGTGTATAGAAATGTAACTTACACAATAGGGAAATAGGAAGGGAAGAGGATAAGAGAAAGGTGGGGACTGGGGGATGATAAAAGAGACAGTTGAATAAGGCAGACAATGATTAGAAGCAAAATAGACTTTTAGGAGGGGCAGGATGAAAAGAGAGAGGAAAAAAAGATAACGGGATGGAGGGTAATACATGGTAATCATAAATGTGAATGTGAATAGGATGAGCTAACCATAAAACTGAAGCAGATGGCAGAATGGATTAGAAACCAGAATCCAACAATAGGTTGTATACAACAGACACTCTTGAAACAGAAAGACACACACAGAGTTAACATAAAGGGCTAGAGTAGAATCTAATGTGCTTCAGTGAATGTAAAAAAGGCAGAGGTAGCAATCCTGATATCAGACAAAGTAAAAGCAAAAATAGACCTAATTAAAGAAATAATAAGGAAATTATATTATGCCAAAAGGTATCATAGATCAGAAATGGCAAATGCTGGAGGGAATGAGGAAAAACAGGTACACTAACAAACTGCTGGTGGAGTTGTGAACTGGTCCAACCATTCTGGAGAACAATTTGGAATTATAGCCAAAGGGCTATAAAACTGTTCATGCCCTTTGACTCAGCAATACCACTTCTAGATCTGTATCCAAAAGAGATAAAAGAAGAAGAAAAAGGACCTATATGTAAAATATATATATATATATTTATAGCAACTCTTTTTGTAGTGGCAAACAATTGGAAATCGAAGGGGTACTCAATTGGAAAATGGCTGAACAAGTTGTGGGAGATCATTGCGCATACTAATAACAATGTTGTAATGATGATCAACCGTGAAAGACCTGGCTACTCTGATCAATACAATGACCCAAGACAATTCCAAAGGACTCACGATGAAAAAATGCTCTCCACCTCCAGAGAGAGAGCAGATGAACTCTGAATGCAAATTGAGGTAGAACCTTCTCCGTTTATTTTTTTTTTGCCTTTTTTTAAAAAATGGCTAATATGTAAATATGTTCTGCATGACTTCACATGTATAATTGATATCATATTTCTTGCCTTCTCAGTGGGTAAGGGAGGGCATGGGAGGGAGGGAGAGAATTTGGAACTCAAAATTTAGGAAGAGAAGAATGTTAAAAAAATAAAAATTTTTAAAGTAAAAAAGAAATAGCAGGGAAATATAATAAAACAGTAGATTACATTAAGATGAGACATTTTGGACAGCATGGCAGAAGACACAGTAATAGCATAAAGATAAAATCAGCCACTAAATACTTATTAAATGCCTGCTACGGGCCAGGCGCTGTGTTAAGCACTGGGGATACAAAGAGAGGCAAAAGACAGACCCTCCCCTTGACGAGACTCACAGTCTAATGGAGGAGACAACAAGCAAAGAAATATATACAAACAAACTATAGATATAGAATAAATAGTAAACAATCAAAAGAGGGAAGGCACCAGAATTAAGAGGGGCGGGGAAATGCTTCCTCTAGAAGGTGAGATTTCAGTTTGGACTTGAAGGAATTCAGGAAAGCGAAGAGGCAGAGGTGTGGAGGGAGAACATTCCAGGCATAAGGGACAGTCAAAGAGAATGTCCAAAGGGTCTTGTTCACGGACCAGCCAAAAGGCCAGTGTTGTTGGATCAAAGCCTATGTGTCAGGGAATAAGGGATAAGAAGACTGGAATTGCAAGAGGAGGTTAGGTTGTGAAGGGCTTCGAATGCCAAACAGAACATTTTCTATTTGATCCTCAGGAAATTAATCAATTCTGAGATTTTTCAGAAGCAGTGCAGATGAAAATGATGGTTCTTGACGATGGGCAAGAGAGAAAAAAAAACACAGAATTTCCAGTGTTACTGGAAAATTATAAAGAAGGAAAGAATTCATTTCAGGAAGTCATTTAGGAAAAATTCCCAGAGATTTTGGAGAAAGGGGCAGGTTAAAAATGGATACAATTATCAGGATGCCAACATGACAGAGCCCAAAACTCAACCCACCCAGACACATCATTATTGAGCTTCAAAACTATAATGACAAAGAAATTATCTTACAAGAAGAAAAAAATGGTCATGTATCAAAAAATCCACTCAAATTCCATAAAATTTTCCTACGGAATTAGAAACAACAGAGGCTATAATGTCATTTCCAGAAAATTAAGAACTATAGAAACTTATCCTCAATTCAGCTTTCCAGGAAAGCTCAGCATTCTTTTTTTAGGACAAAAAAAAAAAGGGATATTTAAATATCAAAGTGAATATGAGGAATTCTTGGAGTGAGAAAGTGTAATCTTAATCTTCCTTTTTTTATTTGCAGAATCAGTAAGAACAGAGACTCTGGAACAGACCTGAATCACCAAAATAATAATAATATTATAATAATATAAAGGCACTTTCCATCTGTGAATGAGCAATCCCAGCAAGTAGAGAGGGGGAAAAAATACTGTTATTGTTTGGTTAACTACTGAATGATAGAGTTTAGGTTGTGAGTGGGAGGAAATGAGAGGAGAAAGGGGAAGAGTGAGTTGATTATGGGCCCTTACAAAGAAAGAGGAAAAGAGGAGAGAGATAAGAGTTGAAAGCTGAATAGAGAAATTACAGAGTGAAAGTCCTAGCTTAAAGAAGGGGATGCATGTAGGGGGTGTTAAGTCTTAGCCAAATTTATGGTGATGATTGTACATCATGTAGGTGCTTTGCTTAAAAATGTGTGTGTATGAGCGTGTTTTTAGTTTAGGAAAAGATTAGTGTTACTGATACAAAGACATTTATATTCCCTTCTGACAGAATGGACAATACAATAAAAATTATGGAATAAGTAAATTTTAAGAATTACGATCTTATTGACATTTGAAACTCAACATGCTCCAAACTGAACTCATCACCATTCCCCCAGCCCCGCTAGCCTTCTGAACTTCCCTTTATATTTCGCCATTTAAATTCTCATTTTCAGTTCTAAACTCTCTCTCTCCCATCTTCCCCATTAAGAAGGCAAGAAGTATAATACCCATTAGACACATGAAGACATGCAAAACATATTTCCATATTTGCAATGTTGCAAAAGAAAAAAAAGCAAGAAAAATGCAGAAGGTGAAAGAAAATACGGTTCAATCCCGCTGACCATCAAGGGCAGCCCCATCCTCCCGGGTGCCCAGGTTTGGAACCTTGGGGCCATCCTTTACTCTGCTTTCCCGCTCATCCCTCAGATCCTGTTGTCCAATTTTTATCACTCCTTTCTTTTTAAGAAATTGATTTTATCCTGAACTTAAACACCCAGATAGAGCATTTTCAGAAAGATCAGAACACAAAAAAGAGGGTTCTATACAAAATCATTTCACAGCACTTGCCTTTCAAAAGTTTCTAATGTAAAATGCTTCTTATTTTTAAAACGGTCCTGGTTTTCCACGCTTCCTCCTGAGCTTTGGTCTGTTTTCTGCTGTGAATTTTTTTAAAGTTTCAGTGGCCTTCTTCTTTATTGCATCACGATTATTACCTACACCCTCTCCCCCAAATTCTGTCATTCCCTTCATTGCACCATCTGCCACGTATGTCCCTGTCTCTCCACTCAGACAGTCACTCGCCTTGTTCAGGTCCTTATCACCTCTCACCTAGACTATTGCAATGACCTTCGCTGGGCCTCCTTGCCTCCAGCCTCTCCCCGCTCCAATCCATCCTCCACTCGGCTGCCGAGTTCGGGTCTCACCAGGCCACTCCTCACACCTCCCACACAATAAACTCCAAAGGCTCCCCGTTCCTCCCAGAATCAGACACAAAACACTTTGTCTGCCGTTTGTAGCTCTTCATAACGTGGCCCCTTCTGCACTCTCTGCCTTTGTACGTTCCTCTTCCCCTCTAAGCATGGCACCTCTCAGCCATGACGGCAGCTCTATCTCTCTTCTCCCTGCCTTTGTCCGGGCTCTCCCCTGTGCCTGCCTCTCCCTCACCACTCCGGGCACTCACAGTCCCTAGCTTCCTTTAAGAGGGTTCAAGGGCGAGCCCTTCCAAGAGGCCTTGATGAGTCCTCACTAACCCTCCGCCTGAGCTGCTCCTGCCACCACCTCCAACGTCGCCTTCCATCTGCTAAGTTTTTCTTACATGTTCTGATTTATATGGGTTTTCTCCCCTGCTAGAAGAGAAGATCCTCAAGGACAGAGATTATTTTTGCTTTTTCTGTGCATTCCTAGCACTGCTACATACTGGTACTGATGCGGCTGTTCAGTCATTTCTAGTCATACCCAACTCCTCATCACCCCATTTGGGGTTTTCTTGGCAAAGACACTGGAATGGTTTGCCAGCTCATTTTACAGATGAGGAAACTGAGGCAAACAGGGTGAAGTGACTTGTCCAGGGTGACACAGCTAGTCTGTGTCCGAAGTCAGATTTGAACTCAGGAAGATGAGTCTTTCTGGTTCTAGGCCTGGTTCTAGGCTCTATCCACTGTGTCACCTAGCTGACCCTGGCACATATTAATTGCTTAATAAATTATTATTGATTAACATCATAATTATATGATTTGTTACATAATTATATATATATATATATATATATATATATATATATATATATGATCCCTTAGACCCTCTGAGCTGGACTTTCCTTATCTCTAAAATGGGAACAATAATACCAGTAGTACCTTCCTCCCAGCGTCATGGGAAGGCTCCCTTGAAATAATGCACAGAAAGTGATATACAGGGATGGGGGCTAGATGTGATTTTACTGATATGAGGACCTCCCACAGGAGCAAATGGCCCATTCTCTGTGATGTATTACCTTAGAAAGGTGCCCAGAGCCCTAAGAGACTTGCCCAGGGTCCAATTGCCTATATGTGTCAGAGATGGGATTCCAACCCAGGCCTACCTGAAGGCTCTGAAAGGAGTTCTCTATTCATTGTACCATTGCTTCTCACAAAAGGAGGGAGGGAGGGAAGGAGAGAGACAGAGACAGAGACAGAGACAGTGACAGAGACAGAGAGAAATCCAGTTATATTCACTTATAAGTCAATTACCTCCATATCTGATCATTACATTTGTGTTTGTAGATGTATGTGTGTAACTGCACATGCATATACACAAATTGTGTGGTTTAAACCAATGATTTCACTGCTGGAGGTGGCTCTTCATATAGACCATCCAATGATGCTGATTGGCAACTTGCCTGTAATTTAGGATTTTAGAGTCTGGTCTCTGGGGCATCTAGGCAGATAGAATGGATAGGACACTGGACCTAGAGTCGGGAAGACCTGAGATCAAAACCAGCCTCAGATACTAGCTGTGGGACCCTAGGCAAGTCACTTAACCTCAGTTTGCCTCAGTTTTCTCAACTGTAAAATGGAGATAATAATAGCACCTACCTCCCAAGGTTGTTGTGAGAATTGCGTGAGATAATAACTGTAAAGGGCTTAGCACGGTGCCTGGCACCATAGCAGACACTGTATAAATGATAGCTATCATCATCACCATCATCATCATCATCATCACCATCATCACCACCATCACCATCATCATCATCACCATCATCATCATCATCATCATCATCATCATCACCATCATCACCATCATCACCATCACCATCATCACCATCATCACCATCACCATCATCACCACCATCACCATCATCATCATCACCATCATCACCATCATCATCATCATCATCACCATCATCACCATCATCATCATCACCATCATCACCATCATCGCCATCACCATCATCACCATCATCACCATCATCATCATCATCATCACCACCATCACCACCATCACCATCATCATCATCATCATCATCATCATCATCATCATCACCATCATCACCATCATCATCACCATCATCACCATCATCACCATGCTCACCATCGTCATCATCATCATTACCTGAGACACTGAAAAGTTAAGTGATTTTTCTCAAGATCACTTAGACAGTATATGTCAGAGGCAGGAATTGAACCCAAGTCTTCCTGACCATGCTGTTTCTCCAAGGGTTGTTGTTGTTGAGTCATATCTGACTCTTCATTACCTCATATGGAATTTTTTTGGCAGAGATGCCGGATTGGTTTGCCATTTTCTTCTCCAGATCATCTTACAGATGAGGAAACCGAGGCAAATAGGATTAAATGACTTGCCCAAGGTCAAAAGCTAATAAGTTTCTGAAGATTCGGCTCAGGAAAAGGAGTCTTCCTGACTCCAGGCCCAGCACTCCATCCACGGCAACACCATCTGGCTGCCCTGTCTCTCTAAGTACTTACGTTATCATAACTCTTTTAGTAGGTAGCAAGGACAAGAAACGCCACAGTCCAGAGTGTCCATCATCATGAGGAAATGCAGTAAACTGATTGGAAGTTAGGAAGTCACCCATGCGGAAGTGACACCTCCCCCCTCCCTTCCCAACCCCTCTACTTAGAATCATTTCTGGCCTTTACAAAACCAGCCCCATTCCGAGAGGCCTGAGCCCCTCCCAAATACCCAGGAGCCAAAGAGCTTCCCAGAGGTATCTGACTTACGTGAGAGCTCTGACATCTGAGCTATTTCAGAGATTCCGCATTCATGTCTCCCATTCCAGCTCATCAGCCTCTTTTCTGGGATTTAACATCAAACAAAAGCCCAAGAAGGTTCTTTTTTTCTGCCTGGCAGAGAAAGTTCTCTAACCAAGCGGATATTTATTTAAGTGATGGGGAGCTGACTTCAACACAAGTGATAAATTTGTCAATCTTGCTCTAAAGGCTGTTTATTCTGGGCCACATAATTGTCACGGATCATAAGTATAAGACAAAGTAAAGCTTCAGTGACCGATCACACAGGGTGGCTTAGTGCAAGATAAGAAGATGTCAACTGATCTTTTGATGAAAAAAGTGTTTCCTGTGGCATCCAGAACAAGAGATATTTCTCAACGTGGGATTAAGCAAAGATTTAAAAAATGTCTTCTCATATTTGTGTGGAAGTAGAGATTTCTTAAGGAACTGTAAGCCTTGAGATCATTCCTTCTTTCTCTTATTATAATACTCCCCAAGAAATCTTCCTTGGATCACTTCCAGGAAAGTAACTAAGGACAGGAGAGAGCATTCCTTCTACCTCAGATGGAATGGTGCTCCTTTATCCATCACCCTTCCCTGCTTGAAACATCTCCTAAATTTATACCATTGCAGCACAAGTCTTCAATAGGGAGGAAATGCTTTGTTATTTCATCACTTACAACTTTCATCTGCTACTCCTGGCTCTGCCCACTGGGATTTGTGCTGTTTGGCCCCAGGAGACAAAACGAAAGGCAATGGGTAGAAGTTAATGAGAGGCCTTGATGATGGGAAAAACTTCCCAACAATTTAATTATACATAAGTGCAAAAGGTTTCCTTGGCATGGAATGGGTTCTTCCCTACCAGAGGTATGCAAGCAAAGGTATAGAGGGCCTTCTTGTTCAGGTATGGGTGAAACGAGATAGCTTCCATTTTTTCATCTCTGTCTTTGCCCAGACTATCCCCCATTCCAAGAATTTGCTCCCTCTTGAAATTCCTCATTTTCTTCAAAGCTCATCTCAAGCACCATCTTCCATATGAAGCCTTCCCTAGTCCTACCCACCCCCGCTGCTAGCACCCTCTCCCCCCCAAATCACCTTATATCTGTTTCCTCTCTGCTCATATAAATCCCTAATGTTTTTCTTTCCATAGAATGTAAGTTCCTTGAAGGCAGGGCCTGCCTCTCTTTTGTCTTTATCCTCAGTGCTTAGATATGTGCATGCTACATAGTCGATGCTTAATAAATGTTTTTTGACTGATTGTTGGCCTCTGAGGGCACTTCCAACCTCCATAATTTTATCAAGGCTATTTGATTTAGAAAACAGACTGTGGCAACAAAGCATATTTTCTGCATTTCTTTCTGCCCCCCCCCCCAGCCATTTGCAGGAAAGCGATCTGGGTTGGGACCATCGCTTCTGTTCTTGCTCATTCCTCCCCTTCAAATGAGCATCATCACTTGCCGGAACTGGCAATACATCTTCATCGGTTGATGTAGGCACAATTTTGGCACCACAGGAGGACAGTGGTCTTGTATGGGTAACAAGACAGAGGTGCAAAGGAAACTTAAAAACAGAAAAAAGAATGAACAAGTTCCTCCTGGAATCATGAGCCACACCTCCCTCTCAGTAAAGAGGTAGGGACTAAGGGTGCCAAATGGGGCACACGCTATCAGACGCAATTACTGTATTGGGACTTTCCTTCAGGGTTTTTTGGTTTGTTTGTTACAAGGAAGGATTCAGTGGATGATCGGGGGAAGTTAAGAGAGAGATATTGAAGTTGAAAAGGGGCAATAATAAAAATTTAAAAGAAATGACAAAATGAAAACAACACAAGGATCCCGCTCCCATACCAAAGTCCAACGTGAATGGGGAAAACTTACGTCAAACAGTTTATATAATGCAGATCACTTTGTTTTCAGTTTCCATGAGGCTCTTCACATAGAATGTGACCATCACTTTACAGGTATTCACAAAAAATGTGGAGAAATGAGCAGCTGAGATTCATCTGGAAGAGGCAATTTCTACTCGAAAAGTAAGAGAAGCAGACCATAAAGTCAATCACTGTCTTTTTTGCAGGGAAGATGTAACAAGAGCTGTTTAGCATGATGGAAAGGACTGAAAAGGGCTCTGTATTTGGAGTTAGAGCATTTGGGCTCCAACCTGACTCACTTACCACCTGTGTGACCTCAGACAAGGATCACTGCTGGAAGGGACCTTCAAGGCCATATAGTGCTATCTCCTTATCTGAGAATTGAAGAAAGTGAGGCTCAGAAAGGTGACTTGTTCAAGGTCACCAGGTCTTCTTGACTCCAGACTCAAGAAGTATGGTGTTGGAGTTCACCCATGGAAAAGGTTAGTTACATAAGTGAGTACAGCAATCATCACGAATCCTGGGCTTCCTGGGCAATAAGGAAAATACCCTTTATGTGCATCAGCTATCAATGGAGTAAAGAGTAAGGTAAATTTTCCTCAGAACCAAAAGCCAATTAAAAGGTTGTGATTTTGAAAAGGGAGTATTTCACATAAAGATAAATGGGGAAAGGAACTTTTGGCAGCGCACAAGTTTTCACTCCCTCTCACTCAGCTCTATTCCTAAAGGAATGCAATCCCCAATTTGTATTTTGTTTCTAAAATGACAGTGGAAGAAGAGAGGATGTAGAACTTCATGTGAGGTCCTGTTTCAGTGACAAATGAAAGGATATACTCCTAGATAAACTGAATTGTCTCTGTTTTGACATTCTTCTATGAAATCAGAAGACAAAAGGAAGCTCATTGGAAAGGTGGCTCAGAGGTTCCCCTTGGAGAAGCAAATAAAGGAGCTAACAAAGCTCCTTATCATAGACCCCAAGGCAACAAGAGCCACCATCTTGGGTGGACCTCTCATGTAGCAGCACTGCTGACCAGCATCGGCAAAAAAGACCATCCCAATGGGGAAAGCCCCAATGTCCACTGCCAAAGATGAGGAGGCACAGTAATTCTACAGCAAGTTCCATAAGACTCTCCAAATTAAATCAACACACATTTCAGTATCCAGCAACTTCTACACAAAAGTGAACACAGGCAAGGAGAGCGAAAAAAAAAAGTTGCAAAATTTGGTCTGAGAGTTTTAAAAAATGAGTTTGGTAAAGACTTTGCTTAGGTCCTATGCTTGTACGACATGAATACTTTTCTCAAGGAGTGATTTGGGAGACATTAGACATGGCAGGATCTGAATCACATCATGAGGAATGAAATTAATTAAATCTTAATATAACAATAAGTTATTGGTTACCAGCATGAGACTCATTTCTGAATTACCTACCTTGATATAGTCTGAGTATCAATTTATCAGAACAAAGATCAAAAGGAAATTTAGAAGAATAAAAATGAGGAGAACAAAGAGGGCGTGATTGAGGCAACTCCAACCTGACCTGCTTTATTGACGCCAAGTATAAACTGAGGAAGCCATGGTTATTACCTAGTCACTCTGTAAAAGATCTACGGGGAGTAGGGGACCACTAGCTCAGTATGGATTAGAGATGTGCTGTGGTGGCCAAGCGAGCAAATACAATCTTGGGATTCATTAGGAGAGGCAGCGCATCCAGGAATAGAGCAATGATGACCCCACTGTCCTCTACCCTCATCTGGTGTAGTGAATTCAGTCCCGGGCACCACATTTAGGAACTACATCGATAAGCAGGAGGCAACCAGGCTGGTGAAGGGTTTGGGGTTCATGTCACATAATACAAAAATCGATAGCTAGCATTTCTAAAGCACTTTAGGTTATGCAAAGCACTTCACAAATATCTCATTTGACCCCTCACAACAATCCTGGAAAGCAGATTGTTATTATTCCCATTTTACAGAGGAAGAAACTGAGGCAGGCAGTAGTTAAGTAATACTCCCAGTGCCACATGGCTAGGGTCTGAGACTAGATTTGTAGTTAGGTCTTCCTAATCCCAGGTCCATCACTATCCACTGCACCACTTGGCTTACCCTATGGGAATAGGCTACATGAACTGGGGAAAAGGCTGGGAGGTGTTAATCCTCTTCCATGCAGGGTCATCCTGTGGAGGGATTAGGTTTGTGCTTTTTGACTCCAGAGAACCAGGAACAATGGGTAGAACTTGCAAAGAAGTCAGTGCAAGTGGGACATCAGGGAGAAACGTGCTGCCTGTTCAAGCTCTCTTCAAGCGGAACTGCCTCAAGAGGTTCTGGTTTCCTGCTCTTTTGAGGATAATTGATAATAACAATAATAATAATAACGTTTACAGAGCACTTTAAGGTTCACAAAGCATTTTATATGTTATCTCATTTGAGCCTCAAAACCTGAGATAGATGCTATTATTGCTGTTCCCAGTTTATTGATGAGGAAACTGAAACTGGGAGATGTTAAGGAATAGCTAACATTTATATAGCACCTACTATGTGCCACGCGCTATGCTAAGTGCTCTCTCTCTTTTTCTCTCTCACTATGTGCATATAATAATATACATATGTGTGTGTGTGTATATATATATATGATCTGATTTGATTCTCACAACCCTGGGAAATGGGTGCTGTTATTATCACCATCTGACAGATGAGGAAACTGAGACAGAGAGTAAGTGACTTACTCAAGGTCATACAGTTAGTAAGTGTCTGAGGAAGGATTTGAACCCAGGTCTTCCTGACTCCCAGTCCAATTGTGCCCCCTGGCTGCTCTCCACTGATAAGGTCATGATGTTCTAGCTATTGCTTTGGGTGCTGGTTGGACCAGATGACCTCTGAGGCCCTTTCCAGCTTTCAAATTCAGTGATTCTGTGAAACAACGGGAAGTGAATAAGAGGACAGGCGGCAACAGAAACTCTGAGCATTTCCTAAGGAACTTCAACCAAAGTCAATCAATCACCCAAACGAGAAGGCCAAGCGACTAGGAGCCACTTTCCCCAGCCTCTGTGCCAAGCTCAGAGACACGGCGGCCAAGAGCCAGACTGGCTCAGCGCATGGCTCCATTTGCAAAAACTTCCGTAGAAGATCGCGTGCATCATCTCGTAAAGCTGAGAAGAGCGGTGGAGAGGTCAAAATGAGCTGTGAGAAAGCTTGGTAAGAGCATCAACGAAACAAGAGCATCCCAACAGCATCGAAGGGCAAAACTGGAAGAGCCATCGACAGACCTGATGGACGAGCCCGTCCACCTGAACTCTGATGCTGACAATCCTCAGTGCACTTCTTGTTGAAGTAGAAAGGACACACACACACACACACACACACACACACGAACATGTACACACACACAATACACACATGCACATGTACGCACACATGCACACACATGCATGCACACATGCACACACGAACCTGTACACACACATGCACACATGCATGTGTACACGCGCGCGCGCATGCGTGTACACACATGCACATGCACATACACACGCACACGCACACACACATAGATTTGTACATGTGCAGACCAAGAACAAGGTGGAGCTGAAATACTTTAAGCATATGCACAAGAGCTCGGTCCTTTAGGAAACATATTTTTGAGGGCATTGAGACATCAGTTCTCCACATATCTTAAAGGGGAGAAGAAGCCAAGTACTTGGGAAAAGTTGTGCATTTGCAAAATGCATTCCAGAAGCCGTCACTAGCAACCAACCCACATCCAAATTTTACAGGCATAAAGAAGGGTCAAGTGGCATAACAACTTCAGCACACAACTGAATATTAGATTTAAAATCAGAGGACCTGTGTTCAAATCTTGACTCTGGTACTTACTACCTGGGTGACTCTCTTCTGCTTTCTTCCCATCTCTTGGCCTCAGTTTCCTCCCCTGTAGATTGGTGGGATTAGACCAGATGACCAGAGGCCATACAGTAGAAAGAGAGCTGTGCTTGGAGTCAGAAAGTCTGGTTCAAATCCTTTCTCAGATACTCCCGATGTGGATTTAGGCGAGCCATTTAAACTCCTGAACCTCAGTTTCTCCATCTGGATAATGAAGAGGTTGGGTTCTTTGGCCTCTAAGGTCCCTTCTAGCTTTGGACCTATGACCCTTGGGTGCCATGATAGTTAAATTCCCTTCGGGCTACAAAGCAATGCTCTTCTTCATTCATAAAAAGCATTTATTAAGCACCTACTGTGTGCTAGGGTTACAAAAGGCCAGGGATAGAAAAGGAAAAGTAGAAACAGTCCCGACACTCGGGAGATTTCTCCAGCCCTTTGATCCACACAGATGTGGCACCAGCATCTTCATCCAACGAAAGCTTTCCCATCTTCGCTGCGTCCCCCATTGTCTGCTTTAGCAGACAGAGGGGGCACGAGGGAGAGAGGAGTGAGGATGTCGCTTCTACTTCTCAGTTCTGTCCAGTAAAATAGTAAAGCCGTGGGGCGGTGGGCTGGCGTGAATTAATTACCGGGGCACTCGTGGGGAGTTCTGTTTCTCATTCCTGAATCTCCTCTAGGTGTGGATACCTGAACGTCTGCCCACATTGAGCCCGTGAATCGGTGTCATTGGCAGCGTGCATTGAGCTAATTGAACCTCGGAAGGAGGAAACCTATCTGAGAGAGTTGAAATGTCCTCGGATCATAGGTCAGGCTTTGGGCACGTTGAGAAAGTGAGGTCGGTAGGCTGAGATCCGGAAACTGGAGAGCTGGGAGAGGCCCCCTGCTGCGGCTCCAGGCGGGGAGGTTCCCCAAGAGCCGTAAAGGGGTGAGCTGTTTAATCCTGCAGGGGGCCTTTCAGGACATCAGAAAGCCACCGTCGATTTAAAAAGGGGGTGGATATGAAGCCAGCCAAGGCTAAAAGAGCCGGGGAGTCTCATGGTTTGGTATCAGGACAATGGGTGAATGGGAAGGTACCAGAGTTCTGATTATTCCCTTTCTTCTATATGGCCTGGCCCCTTCATTTCCAGAGGAGGAAACTGAGGCTCAGAGATATTTAAAAATAATGGACAAGTCAGGAGAGATCTGGGTTAGAATCTTCCTAACTATGTGACTATGGGCAGGTCACCGCTCTCTGAGTTAGGCTGGCAGCAAGGTGGCCTGGAGTCAAGAAGACCTAAGTTCAAATCCAGCCTCAGACACTCCCTAGCTGTGTGACTCTGGGTAAGTCACTTAATTGCTATCTACCTCAGTTTCCTCAACTGTAAATTAGAGATAATAAAAATGTCTACCTTGCTGTTGTGACGATCAAACAAGATAATAACTGTAAAGCATTCAGCGCAGTGCCTGGCACATAGTAAGCACTACTAAATTTTAGTTGAGGCAGCTAGGTGGCACAGAGGATAAAACATTCTTCCAAACACCGAATTCAGGGACCCTACTCAAAACACCCTCATCACAGCCATCCTAGATAACCCAGAATTCCTACAGGGAACAAGTCCCAAGTTTCTAAGATGAGGCCCACAGGTGGGAAAGGGTTGCATGGCCTTTTCCTGTCCTGAGAAGGAGGGTCTGAGAGGCCTCACTTATGATGGCAAAGAAAAAACTCTCCGATGAAAGGACTTTTAATTGTAGACCTCTAGCTCAGGCAAGAAAGGAAGCTAAAGGAATCATTGGGGTGGCCATCAGCACAATCCAACCAAACAAGAATTGGCAGCTGGGGGTACCAGGGTGCCTCAAGTCCAGGGCCTGGAATCAGGAAGACCTAAGTTCAAATCCAGCCTCAGTCACTTCCTAGCTACGTGACCCTGGATAAGTCATTTCACCTCCGGTTGCCTCAGTTTCCACATATGTAAAATGGGAATAATAATAGCATCTGCTTTCCATAATTGTTGTGAGGATGAAGTGAGGTAATATTTATAAAGTGCTTTGCAAACCTGAAAGCACTATGTAAATGCTAGATATTATTAATAATAATATTTATATAATGCTTACTATGTACCAGGCACTGTTGTGCTAAGTGATTCACAATTATTTTTATCAAGTACTAATTATGGGTCAAGTACAGGGCTAAGAGGAAGGGATTAAAAGAAAAAGTGAAAGCAGGCCTTGCCCTCCAGAGGCTTACATTTTAGTGAGGGAAATAAAATACACATAAATCAACAAGGTAGATACAAAGTAACTTTAGAGGGAAAGGCACTGGTAGCAGGGAGACCAGGAAAAGCCTGAGAAGCTAGCCCTGGAGCTGAGTCTTGAAGGAATCCAGGGATTCTAAGAGGTAGAAGTCAGAAGGAAGGGCATTCCAGGCATAGGGGACCGCCAGGACAAAGGTGTGATGATGGGAGATGGATTATCATATGTGAGAAACAAGCAGGCTAGTATGGCTAGACTGTAGCATGTGTGGAGGGAGTCACGCGTAAGAAGTCTGGAAAGATAGGGAGGGATCAGGATGAAAGAAAGGCAGAGAAAAGAACCCTCCAAAAGAAGGTCACGAGGAGGCACTGAAACGAGCCCTCCAGTGCCAATCCAGCAGTCCAGCAAAGATGACAGAGCAGCAGATACCTGCCGTCTTCAGCTAGGAAGCCACCTTGCGAGTAGCACTGCTCCTGAGATGGTCCTGCAGAGGACCGGGGTCACCCACTGGGGGAAAGAATCACAGCATCCCAGAACTTAGAGTTGGAAGGAAGCTTAGAGGTCTTTTAGTCCAACCTAGACCCGCAAAGCACTCCCTCCTACAACATCCCTGAAAAGTGGTTGGTTTTGCCTTTCAGCGGAAGCCAGATATTGGGCAGGAATCACAGAATCAGAGAACTGCAAAGAACCTCAGGGATCGTCTGGTACAAAGTGTACCTGACCACGACTTCCCCTGGTGGTCTTCTGGTGTTTGTTTCAAGACCTTTGGGTGAAGGGGCAGCCAATTCCTTTTCAGAATAGTTCCAATTGTTAGGAGGGGTTTTATTTCTTTACATCTGCTCCCTAGAAGCTTCTATCCAGCAGTCCTCCTAAGTCTGCCCTTTGGGAGCCAAGCCCAAGACGGTGGGATGTTGCACAATTTCTTGGTTGTGAGGAGCAGAGATCCAGCTGTTTCCCTGGGAAGAGTCTCCCAGTGGCTTCCACTCCTGTAGGGTGGCTACAGAGGGAAGGAATTCATTACAATTCTTCAGGTAGTATTTAAGGACATGGTGGGTGAGAATGATTATTGGTGTATGGTAAAGTGTAGTGTATATGAAGCCAACCTGGTGAGGAAAATGTAACAGTATTACAGGAAAGTTACAATTCATGGTGAGCAGAGCATTTAGACATGAGAGCAGCGTGTGAGTGAGGGTTGAGGAGAAGCAGAGACTTTGGAGAGTGAAGGAACAGCTCAGAGATACCCATGTCTTCTATCTCTTTCCTCTGTCACTAGGGAGTGTGTATTGGGGATCCCCCACGCCTACCCCACACACAACATATATCAAAATGGATGAGAGCCGTCACATTAGATGGTGCGTTTGACTTGTGTGAATTATGGTGCCTAGCTAAGTAAGACTCTAGACCTTCTTCCCATTACAGAATGACAGCGGGGTAGGTGGAGCATTGGAAAACCTAACAAATTGGAAACCACATTCTCAAACCATTAAAAAGATGGTCTTTCCCCCAACAGCTCCTCATTCAGTGGACACTTTGGTGTAGTAGAAAGACATTGCTTTGGGCAGCAGAATTGGGGTCAAGTCACAGATCTGCTGCCTATTAGCTCTGTGAGACTTTTGGCAAAAGCTTTTATCTGTCTCTGCCTCCATTTCCTTATCTCTAGAAGGACTCCATATACTGCTTCATTTGATCCTCACAACAAACTTGAAAGGGTAAAATTATAGGCATTTTCTTTCAATTTTTTTAGGTGAGAAAATAAAGGTGAAATCAAGAAATTAATCCGATAAATTAAGAAATTAAGTGGATAGTAAGTTTTGAAGATTGGATTTGAACCCATCAGGCTAGTCACTTTACCGCACTGAGATAAGAATCGCTATACTAGTAGCACTGTTGAACCAATCAAAGGAAATCATTTGGGTAAAATGCTTTGTAATCTGTAAAGACCAAAGAAATGTAAAAACCATTATGATCTTCTACTGGCTGTTTGCTTCCTAGTCCTTACCTCAACATTTTTAATGAAAAAAAAAAAGGCTTTAAATCGAAGTTATTATCCCCCAAAGAATGGAAATTATATTGGGGATTTCTCCCAACAAGGCAACGAAGAAATACGATTGAACACAAGTGTTTATATCTCCCTGTTTCAACATGGTTATGAAAAATCCAGGCTTACAGAAAAATTGGAACCAAAAAAGTACCAGCCCACCATCAATACGGTAGCAACAACTCGTCAAAAAGAGCAAAGTTTTTCATACTGAGAATACTTTAACTTGCTATAAAACCTAGAAAGGATATTATGCCAGAGGGGAAAGATAGAATTTCCTTAAAGTAATATAGGATTTGATTCTCTGTAAGATCCACTGTCATATCCCCATCCAAGGAATTGGAATGTGAGCATTGGGTCCCTTCATACTTTAGCAAAATGGTGGAAGGAGCTCTTAGCAGAGTGAGTCACTCTATAATACAGCAGTCAAAGTTCCAAGATGAAACATACCTTTTATTGCTCTCCACAAAAGCTGTTAGAAATTGATTTACATAATATGATAAAGTCATAGTTAAGTCAGAAGACTTGAGTCCTTTTCCTACCTGTGTGATATTGGGCAAATCATTTCTCCTTTCTGAGTCTCAGTTTCCTCATTTAAAATATGCAAGGCTTAGACCAGATGATGTCTTTGACCCCTTCTAGTCATTTACCTGAAAGTATTTGGAGGACAGTAGGTATTCTAGTTGGGCTAGAGATGAGTAGAAAGATAAGTTGTGGAGAAATTAGGGAGGGCTTGAAATACCAAGGTAAGGAGATTGTCTTCAGTGCAGAAGAGATAGAAGAAGATGCCTGCATCCCAATCCCACATGGGGAAGAGGGGTGTCCACAAGTGTGGCACATTGCACACATATTTTCAGCTACTTTTCATTGTCTTAATCCATTTTGCTGACTTTTTCCTCTTCTTTTTCTTTAAAAATATCATTTGTCATGTGAGATGGTTCTCTAAGGAGTGGGAGGAATACTGAGGGAATTTTTGGTTATTTAAAAAACAAACAAAATATATCAAATGTTATTTTTTCAAAAGAATGTAACGTCTTTGGAAGGAGAAACTATATAACTTTTATCTGTGTATCTCCAGTACAAAGCACAGTGCCTGGAACATAGTAGGTGCTTTGATAAATGCTTGTCGATTGATTCATTTTCTTCTCTAGAGAACCTCAAACCTAATTTTCAAGTTCTCCTCTGAGCAAAGTCTGCTGTACCCACGAATGAGAACATGACCTTGACCTGAGCTGAGGCTCTGCTATCAATGATAATGCCGAGCAAGCACATCTGGACTGATGCTGGAAGGAAAGCAGCTCCTCGGAATAATTGGCATCTCATGGAAGAGTGGAGCTCAACCATCATATTCACGCTCATGTCAATAAATGCTTAAAATATGCAAAATAATAGAAAGAGATACACAGTGAAATTACACCACCTTAAAAGACAGCATGGTTTTACTTTCCATCAGACTATAAACTGTCTGAAGCAAAAAAAAAAAAAAAAAAAAAAGACCCAGCTGTGTTGAATTTCAGCATGTTGCATGAGGAATTAATTACCTCCATTTTTAACACTCACTTTCCTAGGGTTTGATTTCAACATAGGATATTTATTACAACAGATTATTCTTATGCAAGATTGACAAGGTTTTGGGGTTTCTTTTTTTCTTCTTCCTTTTGGGGATGTGAAGAAGCAGTGATGGGGCTTTGCAGGGAGAGTGAAAAAAACCATGAAACCCAATGCTTGGCCATAGGATTTATATGAAGAGGTAGTAGCAAGGGGCATCCAACAGCATGCTTGGGGGCACCTCTGACAATCAACCACAGTTGGTAAGTAAAGAATTGTTCTCTACGTGCACATTGTGCCTTGAAGCATTGTTTGGTGGCCTTGGATAAAGGTCGCAGCAGCACTGGACAGCGCCCTCTCTCAGGACTAAGAGCAAACAAAAGCAAATGGCCACCGCATTTAATTGTGTGTCTCCACCATATCTTATCAATATACACACATGTGATCCTCAGAGGGAAATGTATGTATAGTTCAGATGGCCTTGATTAGACTCTGGCTTAGAGGTAGCATGGTGTCCGAAGAGAGAGTGCTGAGTTTGGAGTCAGAAATACCAGTGTTCAGATCCTGTTTCCGCTACTTAGCAGCTGTCAAACCCTGGATGAGTCACGTGACTTCTATGTGCTTCTGGCAACTTCCTAGGACACATTTACAAAGTTGCAAATAATTTGTGATTTACAAGATTTTGGCGCAGAGGGGTGGGGGGCAGAAAGGTAGTTTCCACCCTAGGAGTTCTCAAATCTGATGAAATCACAGATGCTTTGTGTACTTGTGTTGAACCCATCTCAAATCCTCATCAAATGGTCATTTTGAGTAAATAGAATTGTTTTCACAATTTGTAAATGGCTTTTAACTTTACTACCTAAAGTATCTGGGTCTTCGATGTAATGAAAGGAACCAGGAAAGGACTCATGAAAAAGGCAGCACCTGAGCCCCAAGGAAACAAGGGAACTTGAAAGCATCATCCTGAGAAGTTCAATGAACCTCCAAGCACCAGCTGCCTCCAGGGCTATAAGCTGAGGGGATGGGGAGAAAGAGAGGAGGAGGACAAGGAGGAGGAGAAGAAAGAGGAGGAAGAAGAAGAAGAAAAAGAAAGAAGGAATAGGAAAAGAGGTCAAAGAAAGAGCAGAAAGAGGGAGAGGAGAGGGAGAGAGAGAGGAGAAGAGAGGAAAGGAGAGATAAAGATAGAAAAAAAAAAGAAAAAGAAAGTATAAACTCCTATAGCTCCCTATTGCCTCCAGGATCAAACAGAAAATCCTATTTTGCTTTTAAAGCCCTTTATAACTTGGCCCCTTCCTATTTTTCCAGTCTTCTTCTATCTTTCTCCCCTCCTCAAGGAACATCTAATTTCTCACTGTTCCCTGAATACCATCTCTCAAGTTGGTGCCTTTTCCCTGGCTGGCCCCATGCCTGTAATGCTCTTTTTCCTCACCTCCACCTCCTGACTTCCATCAAGACAGGTCAATTCCTACCACCTGTAAGAGGCTCTTCCTGGTCTCTACCATTGCTAGGGCCTCCTCCCTGAGACTACTTTTCATGTACTTTCTTTATATCTTACATGTATTGTGTTGTTTTGTACATTGTCTTCCTTTATTAGGTAGCCAAGCGGCTCAGTGTATTTCCTGGAGTCAGGAAAATCTTAGTTCAAAACCAGCCTCAGGCACTTACTAGCTGTGTGACCCTGGGAAAGTCACTTAACTTCTGTCTGCCTCAGTTTCCTCAGTTGTGAAATGGGGATAATAATAGCACCTACCTCACAGGAACATTATAAGGATCAAACAAGATAATATTCAAAAAGTCTAGTACGTAGAAGGTACTTCATAAATGCTAGTTACCTTCTCTTCCCCCTTGGAAGCTGGCCCTTGGTCCACTATACTATGGTGCTTCTCCTTTCTTATATTAGCACCGACTGGCACTCCACAGCTCCACCTATTGGATCATTCAACAACATGGCCAGGCCAAAGCTCCCTCTGGATGCCAATGTGTGTCAGTCAATCAACAAGCATGCATTCATTACTTACTATGCATGAGCCAGGCACTGTGCTAAGTGTTGGAGAGACAAAGAAAGGCAAAAGTACCTGAGGATCTCATGGTCTAAGAAGAGAAGACCACAAGCAAATAAATAGGTACAAATAATCCTTATACAAGGTGAATAGGGAATAATCAGCTGAGGGAAGGCACGAGAAGTAAGAGGGACAGAGAGAGGCTTCCTAGAAAAGGTGAGATTTTAGCTGAGGCTTGAAGGAAGCCAGGGAAGCCTGAGGTGCGCAGTGGGGAAGGAGAGCCTCCCGGCATGGGGAACAGCCTGAGAAAATATGAGGAACAGCAAGGAGCTCGATGTGTGACGATAATGAGGGTCTGCCACCACCAACTGGTGCCTGTCTCTTCCTCCTCCCCCGAGATTAAAGACCTTCTGCCTCATAAAAGAGAGCACATCAAATAGACACCATCCAATGTACCTGGTTCTGCGGACAGAAAGAAACAGAAAGAAAGTCCAGGGACATGGAGTCTGGGACCCTCAGGGACATAAAGTAAACCACAGATCATACGTGAAGAATGATCACTAGCACCAGATATGAAATATCAGTTTGCATGAGATCAAAGGCCCAAGCGTTTGGAGGCTGTGTCAAGAACTCTACGGACCCAAAGGATGGAGAAAAGTCTTGGCAATCAGGTGAATACTTTAGACTTTCAGGCACCATAAGGAAATTTTTTCTAAAGTCATTTTGGGTCTTGACTATTGAAAAGTAGAAGAACTAAGATGTATTATATACACACACACATACACACACACACACATATATTTATATATACATATGCATGTGTGTATATATGTGTGTAGGTACATAGATACATATATGTATGTATATGTGTCTGTATATGTATATATGTGAACATATGCATATATATGCCAACCTAGTCATAGGGCAGCTTTGTAGCAGTGGATAAAGTGCTAAGCCTAGAGTCAGGAAGGCTCATCTTCCTGAGTTCAAATCCAGCCTCAGACACTCACTAGCTGTGTGACCCTAGACAAGCCACTTAACCCTGTTTGCCTCAGTTTCCTCATCTGTAAAATGAGCTAGAGAAGGAAATGGCAAACTACTCGGGTATCTCTGCCAAGAAAACCCCAAATGGGGTCACGAAGTCAGACACAACTGAAACGACTCGGCAACAATAACCAAGTCATAGAGAAATAGTCGATTAACAGGGTCTTTTTTTCTTATCTAGTATGTCAATATTTTATTTTTGGGTCTGGCTGCCACCTGTATAGTTGCATGTATTCTCAGATTCCATTTTATATGTTGGCAATCACCCCCCCAAACTCCTTGTCCTCAAAAATGGGGTCAGTCTAAGGAGGTTGAATAGGATGGTGGGTGGGATACTCTCTTTAGAATCAGACGACTCAGATCAAACCTTTGCCACTGATGCTTATGGCCCTTGTGACTTCAGCCAAGATCACCTTTATCTCCTTCGGTCTCAGTTTCCTCATCTGTAAAACGAGAGGGAGGCAGAAGCGGCAGCTTCTCAAGTTGCTTCCCACATGAGACTGAAGACTCCAGGAAGTTCACTGACAATTCTAAGTGTCGGTGAAGCCCCACTGGGGCAGTAATGTTCTGAGACAGCCAATGGCTTAGGTAGAAACGTGGGTCCCCTGAACACAAGGGCTCACTTGCCCATGGCCTACCCTAACCCTTTGGGTCGCCTATGTGGATGGAACAAGGAATTGGAAGAGTTTTGTGCTTGCCTCAAACCTGCCAGGAGAATGAGCCTGTGGCAGCCTGGAGCTAGTCTCCAGCAAAGGAGTTTTCCTGAAAGTTTAGAGAATGAAGGTGGAAGAAATCGCATATTGAATCTATCTGATCACAATGTGATTGATGTGGAAGGGATCACCAAAGTTTTCAATCCACCCCCTTGTTTTGTAGACTAAGAAACTGAAGCCTGCCAAGGCCAAGATGACAAAGGAATGAAGCACCAAAGATGGGATTTGAATCCAGGTTTTCTGATTCTAAAGCCAGTGCTTTTCCACTGCAACACACTCTCCTTAGGCTAGGCACATTTGGGGCTGATTGCAAATGTATAGAGGAATATAGAATATAGTGTCAGAGGTGGGGTTTCAACCCATGTCTTCTGAATTGTCAGAGTCCAGGCTTCAATATAATCTCTGTATTGAGATGGAGAAGAGAACTTGACTGTCGTAACTGTGCCACATCTTCTTGGGCAGTAACCATCACGTGGATATTGATGGGTGCTCAACAAAGAGGCCAGGTGACCCCAAACAATGGCAGGTGGTTACTCTCTAGAATGTTGGACCTCTGTTCTTTACGCTCCCTAGGCTTTGTTGTCCTCACCTGTAAAATGGTGAGATTGGACAAGATGGCTGTGTGAGGTCTCTTCAAGCTCGAAATCTAAGATCCTATGATCTTCTAATCCCTTAGCATAAATCGGGGAAGGACTATAAATCCTCCTCCCCGAAGGGTGACTGGCAAAAGATCCTTCAGTAAGGGAGCTGGGGGCTCCATTTGAACAGAATGCGGGCTGGTGTAAAACTGTCACTAGCTTCCCTACTCAGCCGAAGCCGTCTCATCTGAGTCTTCCCGTCCCCTAGGATTTGAGAAGTCTTTTCCTCTTTCATTGGTCTTGTAGCACAGGGTGTTGGCAATGCCTTCCCTGGGAAATGACTTCACGTTCTTTGAGAAGTCCATGGAATCATTTGACTTCTCCTCCAGTCTAACGAGCTGATTCTTTCTTAACACATGTTTCTAACTTGTTCAAAAGGTGATCTGTCTCTTGGGAAAAAACAAAGCAGGAGGTTTTCATCTACATAGGAGGTCACTTTAAAATCCTCTTTAGTGACAGTCTTATGAGTTTTCCCTGACACCTAGAATATATGGGTTAATAATTGGTAACAGCTGCTTGACCTGACTGTGGTAGCACAATTTAAATTGGTTCTCTCTATACTTTGTGGGAGGAAAACCCCACTGAGGATAGTCAAACGGTAGTTGGTATTCTAAGGGAGATCCTTGTGCAGTGACCAATGGCTGAACAGATGACTGAAGGAGCTGAATTATATCTATATTGGCCTCCTGTCATAAATGTGAGCAGAAGATAAAAGGAAGTCAGTAGCAGACAAATGGAAGAAAGACTTGGGGGTCGTCTGTGGAGCAGCAAAGAAAGCAGTGTGCATCCAAAGGGAACAAAAAACATCATTTCATAGGATGCTTGGTCATCTCATACTGCAGGGCTTGTTTGTGGAAAGACCACCAACATCCATTGTAGCAGATGAAGAGGCAGAAAAATCCTCCAAGGAATCCAATAATACCACTCTCCAAGGTAAATCAGCGTATACTCTAAGAGTTTGTCATTTCAGTACCAAGATGGACGTAGGGAAACATGTACAAACATGGGTTAGAAAATACGGATCACAACTGAAAAAGGAAAGAGGAGAAATGCTTTCAGACTATAAGTAATTCAGCTTCACTTTATTGAGTTCTTAAATGTATATTATTATAGTCATCATTTATATCTGTTTTCTGACTCAGACCCCATACATGGTAAGCAGCAAATAATATCACAAAAAAATGAAACTGATTTAACTGCTAAGAAATGACTGGTTACTGATATGGGAGTCACATCCAAATCAGACTATATACAGGCAGACCATCATCTCATTGGAGCAAAGATTGAGATAAATGCTAAATGAGCAGAATAAAATGTGAGGTGACATATATATATATATATATATATATATATACACACACACACATACATACAATATATATAATATATATACATATACAATTAAAACACTTCCAAAATGACTTATTTAAAGAAGTTGTTAACAACTTCCAAATGGGAAATGGATAAAATAATAAACACTAACACAAACCATCACCATTTGCTAACAAAGTTTATCTGAGTTAGAAAAATCATCATAATAAGGGGACCAAGAGGGCTAGAAACTGCCTTAGTCAGCAAACACTTGATCTCCTTGCAAAGTACAAGCAGGTGGCAGGCAAAGGCAACCAAAGTTAGAATATTAACTCATGTGTGCCTGATATGAAATTTTTATGAGCATAATCTATGCCTACTTAATGGCATCTATATTGAAGCTATGAGAAGGGAACAGGCAGGTTTTTGCAAATGATATTCCACAGCTAATTACAAAATTGACTGAAAAATGCAGAGAATTGAAGGCCCTTTGTGTTTATTGTTTGTTAATTATAAAAAAGCATTCAACTGAGTAGAGCAAAATGCTACCCTAAAATTTCCTCTCCATCAAAGTACCCTCATGGATATATTAAAATCATACAAAATTCCTTCAAAGATGTAACAGAACTAACTTTGCTTGATGATTCCAATTATTAATATCAAATGAGGTATAAAACAGAATGATATATGTTCACTAAAAGTATTTTTAATCATGATGGAGAATGTGCAGAACATAATCTAAATTAAAGTGGGAAGAAATTAATGGTAAGATCTTCTAGCAGTTCTTATGTCTAGATAACACCCAAGCTCTGGAACATTACAGTCTCCTAACTTACATCCAAAATCATCTACAAGAGCTCGGCCTAACCATGCAAACAAGAAAAACCAAGTGGATGAAAAATGCCGATTATCTGGACCAGGATATTCAGTAGAATAGATAGCCCACAGAGCTGGCCTATCAGCACATGGACCTTGGATTTACATTATGACTCAATAACAACTTGACCTACCCTTGAATAGGAGAAAAAAGAGGGTTTATTGCATTTATAAATCGTGCAACTTCTGATGACTACACACTTCTCCCTGAAACAAATACACATCTTTTAAACAGATATTCTTTTAGTGATGCCACATGGCTGCAAATTGTGGACTGCCACAGTCTCCAAAGTTATGAGTGAACCAAAAGGCATTGAAGAGAAGCACAGTGATCATAAATAGGCTGCGGCGTATTCCTAATGAAGAACTGTGTCTAGGAAGTGGGACAAAAGATATCTCTTGCACAGTACCTTCCCCAACCTTCTACTTTTCGGGTCCCTTTATTTGCTGCCTTACCCCATAAGAATGTAATTTCCTTGAGGGCAGAGACTGTCTTTTTGCACAAGCATTTTGCACAAGTATTCATATCCCCAGAACTTAGCACAGTGCCTTGCATATATATAGTAAGCATTTTACAAATGTTTGTTGACTTGACTTATATTAATAATATGCTGGAATTCACATGGTAAAATCAGGACATTTGCCACTGACTGTGTTGTTGTTCAATCATTCAGTCGTTTCTGACTCTTCATGACCCCATGGACCGTAGTGTCCATGGGGTTTTCTTGGCAAGGTTACTTGAGTGGTTTGCCATTTCCTTCTCCAGTGGATTAAGGCAAACAAAGGTTACACAGCTATTGTCCCATGCCTCTCCTTCTTGTTGTTGTTCAGTGGTTTCAGTCGTGTCTGACTCTTTATGACCCCATTTGGGGTTTTCTTCACAAAGATACTGGAGTGGTTTGCCATTTCCTTCTCCAACTCATTTTACAGATGTGGAAACTGAGGCAGAGTTAAATGACTTGCCCAAAGCCACACAGCTAGTAAGTGGCTGAGCTAGATTTGAACTCAGGTCTTTCTGACTCTAGGCCCAGTGCTCTATCCACTGAGCCACCTAGCTGCTATCACATTGGCATGGATCTGATGATACCATACTGTGCTTTTTATGGACAATCTATATGACATTTGGAACTTAGAGAATGAAACAAGGAATGAGATTTTCATAAAAACGGATATTTCCCTTCCCTAACTAATCACTCCCTTTTTGAGTACAAAAATAAAAGAATCCATTCTTTGCTAGGAAAGAAATATACTTCTTGAAGAGAGAAACTTATACTGAGCCATGATCTGATTTGTTGGGAAAAAAAAATACTGTAACTGACCTGAAGAAGATATAACTTCTCTCAAAACAGATTAGATGCACAGAAGTGAACCCTGACCTGGTATCCGGGAAATAAGAGATGGGAGAGGCCTACTGAGGTCATCCTCATCCTAGGGAAGGATCATTCCCCAGGGGCGTCTTCCAGCTTCTCTGGCCTCATATATGTCAAGATATATACTTACATTTTAACATTTTTTTTATTAAATTAAAACCAGTTCCATCTTTTGAGGAATGGAACTGAAAATGATTAAGGGAATAATTGATTTTCTAACAAATGCAATTTAAGACCTTGGCAGTCTTTCTTCATGTAGGCATTCCAGTGTTGTGAGATCAGTAACACTGGGGATCATGGAAGTGGTGAAGAGTCACTAGATATAAGCCCATGGAGGAAGTGGGAAAATTGTGTGTGGGTCAATAAATCTAAGTCTCTCTCTTATGGTAGGTGGGTCTGTCTCTTTGTACTCTACTAAACATCTAGTGGGACTGGAGGTCTAAGTGGTCTTGGGACCCTTCTCACTCATCCATATGTGTGTAACACTTGCCATATGAAAGATCTGAATCATCTCAGTCTTTCTAAAGGCAAGTGATAAATGAAAAGGCAGGTGGGGAGGTCACTTGGAAATGGCTTGAACAAAGCCTTGGAAATATAAATTCCAAGCGCAACCCTTGGGGCTCTCTGATTCCATTCTCCAGAAGGTGATGGGGTGAGATCACAGGCCAAGAGCTTACTAATTCAAGGATGGTTAGGCGACTTTTCAGATGGAAATCATCTGAAGGGCTTTGGTGGCCTGCAAACCCAATATAAGCCAACTATGTGATATGGATGCTAAAGAAGCTGGCACGGTGTGGTCTCAGGCCCAGGAAGAAGAAGCTGGTGATAGTCTCTCTGCATCCTACCCACTTCAAGACACCCCAGGAGTTCTGTGGACAGTTCTGAGCTCCACCTTTCAGGAAAGACATTGAAAAGCTGAAGAATATCCAAGGGAGTGTGACCAGGACAGCCTCTTGAGTCCACGCCAGTGGAAAGAAGTAGGGATGTTTCATTTGGAGAAGAAATGGCCATATCCATCTCCTGTTACCTGTCCTTGCCTTCATCTGCTGTCCATGTTTAAATCTCTAGGTTAGCCAATGAGGTCCTTAGGCACACTGGTCTCTGGACAACTCCCCTTTTCTTCCTTGGAATGACTTTTCTTTGCACATCTTTGCCACTTTAGAGAGCTCATAAATCAAACCAAATCTAATCTAATCAATGGCTGTGCCTTGAGGGCTTACCGTGCCTCTTAGCCCTCTGCTTGGGAGCAGTATAGGGAAGGGCTTTTCATGCCAAACAGAGTCGTTTGTATTTTGTCCTAGAGGCGATGAAGATACTTTGAAAATTTTTGAAGAGAATGGCACAGTCAGATTTGTGCTCTAAGAATATCATCTTGGGAGACTGAATGAAAAGGTTTTGGGAAATGATTTCTTCCTTGTGACAGGTACTGTGAATGAGGAAATGGTCTGCTTAGGTACTGCAGAGGACTAAGAGGCATGGTAAGCCCTCAAGGCACAGCCATTGATTAGATTTAAGGCTAGAAGACCATTAGAAGCCAGTGAGTACAATTTTCTCAATTTAGAGACAATGAAAATGAGGCACAGAGAGGTCACATGATTTGAGCAGAGTCACACAGGTAATAAGCACTGGAGACAGGGTTCAAACCCGGGTCTTTCTGATTCCAGGTGCCATATTCTATCTAGCGCCTGCCTCATAACTGCAAAAAGGAAACATTGCTTTTGCTAAAGGAATTCCTTTGACTGGTCACAGCAAACCAGTCTGGCCAGAAACCAATTGTTTCCTAACCATTTCCAGCCCAATTCACAAGCCAATCTTCCCTTCTACTCAATATGAAATCCAATCCATGCCCGTGATGAGACCGGATCTTATCCTTTGCTATGGACTTCCTAATCTGTCCTATTAGCTCTTGTGGTTTCTCATGTTAAAACTCCCCTGCCTATGAGAGACCTCACTGGAAACCCTGGGAGAATATAATCTCCACCAAGATCTTTCAACACCACATTTGGAAGGTTTGATGAGAATTAGGATGGCGAGGGTAGATCTGTGCCCTAAGGGATGCTTGGGTTCCATATGTCAAACCTTTTCCTTTGGACCACAGATTTCCACAGCTCACCTAATATTGATTTTTAATTTTCCCACCATCTGAGATGCTACCATGCCGGAACTGGGTTGCAGTGATGCCCTGCCCCCACCACTGAGGAAAGGAGCCCCATGGCTAATGAGAAAGAGATAGGGCCATGAGCAGAAGCATCACAATTAGTGAAAAGAGCGCAGTGCTTGGCATCAAGAGAGAACATGTTGGAATCCTGCCTCTGGAACTTTCAAGCTATGTGTCAGTGGGTAAAAGCCAACTTTTCTGAGGATCAGTTTCTTCATCTATAAAATGGGAGTGGGAATAGTTCCTATATCACAGGGTTTTTACGAGGACCAAATAAGACAATCAATATCAAGAGGTTTGTAAAACTCAACGAACTGTATTATTTCTAGCCTGCTACATTTCAGGCAGGGCTGTTTACTCACATGGGGGTGACAGAAAAAACTACTGGCATCACCGTTTCCACCCCATATACCCTCATGGAGAGCACCATTAGCAGATGGGGAGAAGGCAGATGATTTCCTTCCCTGGGGTCACAGGATTGCAGATTTAGAGCCGGAAGAGGTGGCAGAGGCCATGGAGTCCAATCTTGTCATTGTGCACATCATTGGTAACCATCAAGAGATAATACAAATACTCCATACACAGTAGATGCTTAATAAAGGTTTATTGAAAACCAATCAAAAACGAATGCTGCAAAATGCTTGAATCCAGAGAAAAGATAAGAGAAGGTGCCTCCCCAACTTTTGAAGAGATGGGACACTGGATACGGAATGCTACATAAAATCTCCAATCTTTTTTGATGTCTTGGTAGGTTTTGCTGAACGTTTTTTTTTCTTCTTTCTAAATTTTTGTTACAAGGGCTAGCTGTCTGGGAGGGGTAGGAGAGATGTTGGAAAAGGTAGGTGGTGTCAAAATAATAGCAACCCATAACATTTTAAAATAAAGATTTGTTGAATGAATGAATAACATTGCATTTTTATATATCGCTTTAAGTTTACAAAGTAATTCTGGAATAACAGAGGTGTGTTTTCTGTGCTTAAGAATTTTTAAACATCAAGATTGGTGAGGCATAGGGATTGAATCAATCAATCAAGTATTTATGTCAGCACCTACTGTGGGGGAGGCACTTGGAAGAGGCTTTGGGGATTTTTTTAAAAGTGAATCAATTCCTACTTATAGAGAATTTACATTCGAACAGGACATACACACATATGTAGGTGCATGTATACATATGTGTATATATGTACATCTGTGAATGGATATTTGTGTTTATATGTGTTATTATATGCATACATGTGTGTATACGTATACCAATTACACATAAAAAGAACATATATAAAGTAGTTAAATATATGGTAGTTTAGGAGGAAAGACCTTAGAAGCTAAGGGGATGAAGATAGACGTCATACAGAAGATAGTACCTGAGCTGAACCTTACAGGAAGAGGTCCGCCTCTTTGATCCAGAAGTTAGGAGTGAACACATTCCAGGAAAAGAGGGCAGCCAGAGATGAGCAAAGGCACAGAGATTGGAGATGTGTGTGAGGCTCAGAGAGAAGGCACGTTGGTGCAGAAGAGGGAGGAATGGCCAACCAGGATGAAAAGATAGGTTGGGGCCAGGTTGTGTAGGACTTTAAGAGCTAAATAGAGGAGTTTAGATTTTATCCTAGAGGCAACAGGAGGGCACTGGAGTTGGCCAAGTAGAGGAGTGATGCGGTCAGATCTGGGTTTAAGGAAAATCCTTTTGATAAGCAATGCATGGGATGGATTAGAGTGGGGAAAGACTGGAGGAAGGGAGACCAATAAGGAGGCTGTGGTAATCATTTATCTATGTGGTAATCGCCCCCCTGAACTAGGGGGGTCGCTATGGCAACAGAGAGGAGGGTGTGAGGGACTGTCTGATGTTGGCAACTACCAGGTGGGCGCTGTGGCAAAATTAGGGTAAGATCTGGGTATATCTGGAAGTCGAGGCAGGGGCTGTGGTAGGCAGAGTCGTGGTGAACTGGGATGGGCTGGGTACGGAGAAGCCCTGAGGCAGTGGCCAGTGCTATGTGAGATAAGCTGGGTGCAAGGAAGTAGCCGGAGCTTGTGCTCCTGAGGCAAGGGGCGGTGCCACATGGGAGTGGGACGGCAGAGGACTGAGTTCCCTTTGCTTAGTCCCCTCCCTATATGCAACGTCAACCCAAGACTCCTCCATCTTGTGACCTTCCTGACTTCCTGGGTCCCTTTGTGTAGCACTGACCCCAGACCCCTCCTCCCAGTATCTGAGTCTGACTTCCTAGGTCACGTACTCTGTCTATTCACTAATCCCAGACGCCTCCTTCCTATATCTGGTCCTAGCCTCCTACGTCACTCCCTCCCCCTTGGTGTGCTAAACTCAGACAGCCCCTTCTGGTATCTGACCCTACAATCATTGGCTTGTAAGCGGGCTGGGGAGGAGGGGCTAAGTAGGTACTTAAGGACGAGCGTGGTCAGATCACGCTCTCTCTCTTGGCTCCTGCTCTGTTGCTCTGGCCTTGCTGCTTGGGCTTGCTGTGATGGCTTGCTGTGATGGCCTCTGAATAAAGCTCTGGTGTTGGTGCCTCCCGATGGCTCGTCTCTGTGTGTTTATCCGGCTGAGGACCGAAGACTCGAGAGTGAGTATGACTCTGGCAGCCTGCTCCTTATAGGAGGAGAGGGTACGGAGCGGCCGGCACAAGGTCAGCGCGGCCGGTACAGGAGGGGGCAGGTAAGAGAGATGCTGCAAAAGGAGAAATGGCAAGATTTGGCAACTGAGGTAAGGGAAATTGAAGAGTCAAGGATGACAGGAGACTGGCACGATGGTGGCGCCTTGAATAGAATTAGAGAGGCTGAAACAATGAGAAGAAAAGTTGGAACCCTAAATTAATACCGAGGTAAGAAGCATTTTTACCATATTTTGGAAATCTTGCTTCATTTGATTGGAGTGGCAGTTAAATGCCTTTTGTCATGAAGGAAAGCTCCTATGTATTCATAAGATCATAGACTTAGGGAAAGCAGAGAACTCAGAGATGCTCTAATCCAACCTCTTCACTTTGGAGATGAGGAAAATGGTGCCCAATGACTTGCCCAAGATCACACAGCTAGTAAGTGGCAGTTCCAAGTCCCATCTTCTGATGCCTCCCACCTCTGAGACCCCAGAGGAAGATCTTTGAGAACGAGGACTTCTCTTCATTTTTGTCTTGTACCCTCAGCACCTCTCACAGTGCCAGGAACATAGTAGGAGCTTAATTAATGCTTACAGGATCAGAAGTCTACAACTGGCAAGGACCTCAGTGACCCTCGAATTCAGACCCCTCGTTTGACAAACCACAGGATCATAGATTTAGAGCAGGAGGGTCCCTCAGAGGTTATCACGTCCAGCCCCTTTATTTCATGAATGAGAGAATGGTAGCCAGAGCGGGGGAAGTGCTTTGCTCAAGGTCAGAGAAGTCGTGAGCATCAGAAGCAAGTTCTGAGCCCTCCTGCTTTCTCTGACTCCATGTCCCATGTCCTTTGCCCTGTACTTCACTGTCTCCTTGAAATGAGTTGAATTTTGTCTCAGAAATGTCCCAGAATATTCATTCTGGCTCAGGGATCCATACTTCTCACCCACTGACCTCGGGCTTATTTTATTAGCCCCAGGAATGGAATTCTCTGAAGACAGACTCAGTTTCAGCTTTTAGTCTCTAATTCACTGTCAGAGACGGGCATGGGATGATTACCAGTGGTAATCAAAAACAGCTCATGGCATCCAGTATTCAGGAGGAAAGGCTTTCTGAGCCAGGGGCATCCTACAGAAGAAGGTGAGTCATGTCACTTGAGCACGGCTCAAGGACAGTTGTCTATTTAGGATACTGGAACTAGAAAAGGTCCCAAAATCAAAACTGTCGGACAATTCAATAGGGGCCTTTTTTAAAGGCTTCTGAACATTTCTGCAGCAATTGAGTCCGGGATCCTTCTTACCCTGGGGTTTGCATAAAGGTAACCCAGCCGCCCAGGTAGGCTTGAACCACCGATCCCACCCTGTGGGTCAGAGATGGAAGGGTGAGCAGATTCAGAGCTGTGCAAGCCTCTGTTCCTCAGTCATAAGTCACTTTGACTCAGACACATTTTAGACCACAGACTCCTTATTAGAGATACTCTGCCATGTCTTTACTTATTTCGTTCAACAGATGCAAACATCTCAGTTCTAAACATAAATATTATCATTTTTAAAAGACAATATTTAGGCCCTTGGATGCCCTCCAGAGGTCCAGCCCCTGGTTATCACCAGCCCTGCCAACTAGTCCATCACAGAAAGAATCTGAATGATGATAGGGTTCAGGCCTACTTAATTCCCCCACTTTTATTTATTTATTTTTTAAAAATAAATCTTACTGGAGAACTGGCAGGGGAGACGGAGGGAAGGATGGGTTAGGGCCTTTTTAAGGGTTGCTGGGCTGAGGAAGCAAAAAGGAAATACAGATGTGCTTTATAATGGAAAATGTCCCTCTGTCTCTCACCACTGGTGGGTGGCTACTGGGGGAAGTAACAAAAAAGGTTCCTAAAAGGTTCCCATTGGACAGAAGCTTGCTGGACAAGCCAATGAGGCCTTCTTCCCCACAAGCCCAACAGCACAGCAGGAACACGGAAGTTTGCTCTTGGAAAGGTGGTATCATTTCCCATGTGACTCAGCAGAAAGAATGCTAGTTCTAGGAGAAGACCATCTGGGTTTAGGCCCCAGGCCGGCTGCTTACCCTATGTGACCTTGGCCAAGTCACTCTGGGCCTCAGTTTCTCCATCTGAAAAATGAGAGTATTGCAACAGGTGACCCAGAAGGTCTCTTTTAACTCTGAATCCTACGACCCCATTCCCTGAGAAGAAGAGAAGGATGGGGCTTGAAGGCGTGATACAGTCAGAACCCGAGATGGCTGTGGGCCTAAGAAGGGAAAGCGGTACATAGATGTGCACTATGAAAGATGATTTCCCACTGTCTTCCACCATTGTGACTAGCATCCAGGGGAAGTAAGAGTTTACAATTCCCAGGGAGACATTTGTTATTATTACCGCTGTTACTGTACATGTCATATCCCCTACTGTAAAGGCTATAAACTCCCTGAAGGCAAGATCCATGTCTCATAAATAGGAATCTTATTGTTATGACTGCTGTGGCTATTATTAATTTTAGGAGGCAGCAAGGTTGCTCAGTGGTTAGAGTGCTGGGCCTGGAGTCAGAAAGACCTGAGTTCAAATCTGACCTCAGACACTCACTAGCTGTGTGATCCTGGCCAAGTCATTTAACTTCTGTTGGCTCTAATCCACTGAAGAGGGAAATGGCAAACCACTTCAGTATCTTTGCCAAGAAAATCCCATGGACAGTACTGGTGTGCAATGGTCCACAAGGTCACAAGGAGTCAGATATGACTGAACAACAACAAATCGTTAATTTGAACAATTCATATTTATACAGTATTTTAGAGTTTGCAAAGGACTTTATATGTGTAGTGAGGTTTCAGCAAGACCAAGTCATCTGCAGGTAGAGATGGAAGGCTCTCAGAGCCTAGAGCTCCTTAGAAATGTAGTCCCGAAGGGCACCTACTTCTTTGGATCCTGGGAAGGACTGAGGGGCGATCCTGAAGAGGTGTGAATCATGACACAGGTTGGGAGAAGACTGGGGGTGTCTCTTAAGAAAAAAGGGAGAGAGAGAAGCCGTCAGACAGAGGCAGAAGAATCAAGTGGCGGGGCCACCACTGATGCCGGGGCCAGGGCAGCCCATGGGTTTAGACCTATGGTGGGGAGGACACGGGCACTGGGGAAAGAGAGCAATGGAGGTCTGCTTGGCCATGTGGCAGCTGAGGCCAAAGCATGGTCAATGAGGAGACCTTGTTGGCCAGGATTAGGCCTATAAGACCTGGCTAATCACTGGTTGTTGCACCATCTCTGTGCTGAGCACACCCCAATGGTCCCGGCCTGGGGAAGAAGCCCAAGGCAGCTTTGGATCCAACTGATGATCATGGCTTGAGGTGGCCTCCACCAGCTCATGGCACGTTAGGAGCAGAAGGTGGCATTCCCCAAGAACCGTGCAATGGAAAGATCACGCTGCCTCAGCAGACCAATGGCCAATGCCGTCCACGGCTGAGAAAGGGGGACAGTTTACATTTCGGCTGAAATCAGTGCTTCCCCATTTGGACCCAAGATACCTTAGCTTCTTTACTGATGCAAATCAGTGGGCAGCTACTGAACATTTTGGTTGCCACTGGTGCAGTGTGGGACCCCTGAATCTACTTAATCTTTCTTCCCCAAAAGTGAATCAGTAAAATTAGGAAAGGTCCCCAAATCCACCGTAACTGGATTTCATAATCCCTGCAGGTATGGCACTTAAATCTTGAGGGTAAGATGTGGCAGGCCATGGGATGGGATACAAGGAGTGGCAAGGAGGGAAGGGGGCAGAATAAGTATTTATTAAGCACCTCCTATGTGCCAGGCACTGTGCTAAGCTCCTTACACATACTATCTCATTTTACCCATTTTCTTCATACAACAATCCCGGGAAGCAGGTACTATTATTTCCCCCATTTTGCATTTGAAGAAACTAAGGCACAGAAAGGTTAGGTGAAGTACCCAGGGTCATACAACTACTAAGTACCTGGGGCTAGATTTCAACTCAGGTCTTCTTGACTCTAGGCCCAGCCCTCTATCCTCTGTGCTACCTAGCTGGTCATTCAAGGGATGGCACAAACAGAGACAGAATCTCACCATCCCCTTATTCGTAAGTGAAAGGTCAACCAGCCCATGGGTGGTTGGTTCCTTGCTCCAAGGGATCTCAAAGCCTGGGTTGCAGGTATGGACTGGACATAGGACTCCTGGACTGCATGGGTCATTCCTTATCCTAAAATCAGCCTCTAGCTGGGAGCACCCACCCAGGTTTTGCCCATGGCAGAAGGCATGACTTCATGCTCTCATGCTGCCCCATAAGCAAGACCATGTGAGTTTACTCAAGCTATTTACTCAGACAGCAGGACCAGTCTGTCCTTGAGCTCATAAAACCTTGCTGGAGCTAACCCTCCTTTAGAACAGCCTCCAAGAAGGCAGGGGAATTGTTTGGTTTTGGAGGAGGGGAAAATAAAATGCTAGCAGGAACAAGCAACTGTTGCAGCTTCATGAGTTCACATGTACATGTTTACATAGACATAGATACATACACTTACATACACACAGGGCATTCTA
Source organism: Vombatus ursinus (assembly GCF_900497805.2). Taxonomy (NCBI): domain Eukaryota; kingdom Metazoa; phylum Chordata; class Mammalia; order Diprotodontia; family Vombatidae; genus Vombatus; species Vombatus ursinus. Next base: position 588,300 of record NW_020954551.1, on the reverse strand, counting down.
CAGAGTCTGAGTGTAGTCTTAAGCTGTTAAAGTGACCTAAATATATGTGCTATGTTATACATTAATAGTATAAAGCTGTGCTATGTATATTATATACTATAAAGCCATATTATGTATATGATTTGTTGTAATACTATAAGGCTCTGTTATGATTATTATATATTATAAAGGTACATCATGCATTAAAGCTATATATTATGTGTGTATAGACACACATACCTACATGTGTACATACATACATACATACATACACACACACATACATAAAGTGTCCCTTAAAACTAGGGACAAAAAGACTAAAACTTTTGGGACACCATGTAGTCACATGTGTATGTTTATATGTGTATGCATGGATATGTATACATACCTGTAGTGTGTTCACATATATGGGCACATGTTTATGGACACACAAATACACATACAGGCAGCCTGGCACAGTTAATAGAGAGCTGTCTGTGGGGTCAGGAAGGCTTGGGTTCAAGTCCTGTCTCTGATACATACTGACTGTGACCCTGGGCAAGTCACCTGCCCTCCAAGTATAACTCTCTAAAGACTGTTGCATAGAAGGCGCTGACCTGTATTAGATGAGGCTGTTAGGAAATCACCCTTTCCATCCTTATGTATATGTGTATGGGGGTACATAAAATCACAGATACAGGGTCTGAACCTGTGATTTCATTCATATAGGGACCTCTCCATATGGAAACTCCCTCCACCAGTGCAGATTGGTGACTTGTCTTAACTGAGTCTCACAGGGAGGCTGGAGCACCTAGAGGCAGAAGGATTCTATGTCCTGGTTGCACGGCTAGGATGTCGGGGGGCAGGCTCGCACTGAAGGCATCCTCCCTCCAAGGCTGTCACTCGATCTGGTCTCCCCGATCACATACGCATAAATAATGAAAATGCAAAAGCAATTCTCCGTCCATAGGGCAGCAAAGATAGAGATGTTTGTCTTAGCATGCACAGAATTCTTTGACGCTTCCTGCTGGTCAGATGTTTATTATTATTATCATTATCATTATCATTATCATTCCATACACATGCATACGGGCATGGCTACATATTGCCATTTTTTTCTTGCCTGTGGCATTCCTGAGCATCTGAGGTTCCTCACCTTGCCGGCCCCCCATTCCAAGACACACCACCTGCAAGGGAATGTCCGTGGGCTCCCATCTCTAGGATATGCTGATAAACTTGAGAGACCATTAGTCTCTGCCATTCCATCATCTCAAGGAACAGGCTTAGAGATGAAGCGGCAGATACCAGTTCCCCACCAATCAAAATTCTAGAAGCTCTGAAGCAGAGACTAAGAATTCAGCCTCAGAGCCAGCCCCACAGAAGGGCACAGAAGACAAAAGAAATGCACCACGGCCCCCACGTTGCTTGTTGCCCTACGGACACTTGGTAGCTCCTGGCTCTGGTTGTTGGCCGAGGTTGTTGGCGTTCATAGGTCAGGACAGAATGTTCTTCTCAGAGAACACAGAACTGGCGTGGGTAAAGGCACCTCAAACAGTAATGCTCCCATACCTTTAGCGCCTCTTGGGATCTGGTCAGTTGTAACATACTCTTAAATAAGCTGATCAGAAGACGTGAGTGGTGTGTGGTGTTCATTCACTTCTCCTGGTGAGACCATGGGCTTGCCACCTGGGGAATGAGCATGAGAGAAGGATAGCCTTTCTAGACTCAGGGGAATAGCCTCTGTTCAGTGATGGTCCCTTTCATAGTTCAGTGATGCCTCGCCATCACCTTTGTGAAAGAATACCACCTTGGTTTCTATCATCGGGAGCTTGGTGCCTATTAGGAGGGCATTGTGTTCAGTTCTGGGCACCTCATTTTAAGAAGAGGGTGATAAACTGGAGCCTCCCAGAAGGAAGATGACAAGGATGTTGAAAGAATTCAGAACCATCCCATGTTTGCATTGTCTTAGGGAAATGGGAATGAATAGGCTGGAGGAAAGATGGCACATGGAGAAAAGGATAAATTCAGGTACCTACAGGGTTGTTGTGCTGATTAGGCTTGTGTATCTGGACCCCAAGAGCATGCCTAGTAGCAGTAGATAGAAGTCACAGGTACAGCTTTTGGTTCGATAGGAAAAAATCCCCGACAATAACTTGTCTAGAAAGGAAGCTGGTCATCCTGCATGGTTGGCTTCCTTATGAATGAATGCCTCCAAGAGGAGGCTGAATGGTCACTTGCTGGGGACACCATTGGTGCCTGGGTTCTTGTCTCAGTATGCATTGGGTCGGGTGACCGCTTAAAGCCCTCTTCCCATCTGAAACGTGACAATCCAAACACAGGGTCCTGCCCTCCAGAACTTCTAAATAGAGCCAAAGTCACATGGGAAGGAATATTGTCACGTAGGAGAGTTTTGATGAAAAGTGGGATGAGTTATAATCAGATTCTTGACCCCTCCTTCCCCTCTGCTTGGCAGAGAGCTTGGTAAATGTTGCACCAGGGCACCATCAATGACAGGTGAAAGCTAGATGGCCCACATCTAGGATGCCCTTTGGCATATGGCCACTTAGAAAAGCAATTCTGTCCAGTCAATCCAATTATTTTAGAACACTGAAATGTCACATCTGACATCGTTCAAAAATGTGCATTAACATTTCCTTCTGAGAGGCCAAGTGGTGAAAAATGAAAAGGGATCAGACACATATTGCCAGTAAATGGAAATGCTGACTCTAAAGTGATTCAAATACTAGCTGAGAATCTTGTGGTCATCTCGTTAGGACTTTAATATCTTTCAGTTAATTAGAATGATCTCCAAACCAAACTTTTGACAAGCAAACTCCTCAACATCAGAAGACCTGGGTTTATAATCCAAGTGATGCAAAGAGCTCGGGGGAGATGGTGTTTGAGAGAGAATTGTCTCAAACACCATCTCCCTGGGGCGGTGAGACTTTATTATGCTGAAGGTCACTGACCCACAGGAAAAGGCAATGGTCACACTGGCTCATAGATTTCAACCTTTGAGGCCATCTGGTCTGGCTGAGGAAACTGAGGCCCAGGAAAGTGACGAGCTTTGTCCGAGGTCACACAGGTCACCCGTGGTGGAGCTGGGATTCCAAGTCAGGTCCTCAGCCTCCCTGCCCCACATGATAAGAAACGGAATTTGCTGATTTTGATGCATATTATTTTTATTTTGAGATAAAAATAAGTACAAAATATTCCATTCGTGCACTTTGAAAATTAAGAACAATGAACTTAAAAATACATTTAACGAATAATAAGCCCATATTTTTCAGTTCTATATCATAGCTTGGGAAAAGAAACGAAAGGGAAGGAAGGTTTAGGACTAGAAAGTCACACAGCCCACATGCAGGGGACAGTCATTCAGTCATTCAACAAATATTTCTGAAGAATCTACTCTGCTTCTTCCACTGAAGGGAGATGCAAAGACTCAACATGCCTTAGTCTTTGCCCTCCCGGTTTATGTTCTACTAAGAGGCATGACAGATACACATATGACTACAGTAAGAAAAGAATGCATGATGAAGATAGGAGAATGCAAGGTGCTGTGTAAGAAATGGGCATGGGGACCCTTACCAACGCTGGGGCGGGGGCGGGTGAGCAGATGAAGGGCAGAGGACATCCCAGCTCCAGGGAGTAACATAAGCCAAGGTACAGAGATGGGAAAACAAGGGGGTGACAAGTAGTTCTGTTTGGCTGGACCCAAACCGAGATGTGGTATGCAAGGACCACGATGTTTGTCTGGACCCTGATGGGGCCCAGACCTAGAGTGGACGTTGACAGCTCTTTGACTCGTCTGAATGTTGGGTCAGCAGACTCGTCTGACAAAGGACCTCCTTGGGGGTAGACATTATTTTATTTATTTCAGCAGGGCCTGGCCCTTAGCGGGCACTGAGGAAAATGTCTGTGACTGTTGGTTTGATCGGCTGATAAGGAGTGAGGTCAATATGCAATGCCAAAATGAGAGCAGGGCAGGTTCAAAGCCAGGCATTCAACAGTCTGTGAGGCCAAATCCACAGCTCCAGGCTGGAAAAGAGGGTCTTAGTGGACCAAACAATGAATTGAAGACAGACTTGGGAGAAGAGGGTAGCAGGGTAGGGAAGAAATCAAGAAAACAACTCAGAGGAAAGAGCATGATGCTTGGACACTACCATTTGCTTTGCCCCAAGGATGGGCGGGGGGCAGTAGCATTCATTACACATCCCTTCAGGTTAAGGAAACATACACGTGAGTTTGGGCACCAAGGCTGCAAAGCTAGGGTGGTGCTACATGGCAGAAGGCACTGAATGCCATGCTGAGGGGTCTGAGTTCTATTTGGTAGCTTACCAATCCGCTGACATGTTTGGAGCAGAAGGAACATGAATGGACAGAGAGAGGGCTACAAAGAAAATGAATCTGGCAGTAGGGGGAGGAGTGGACGGGAGTGGGGGTTACTGGGACACGCAGGCAGGCGAGGGCCCAGAGCAGAAGGGGAGTAGGGGAAAGAAAGAAGAAGGGATGCATGATAGAAACGTACAGAGGGAGAAGCATCATGTCAAGAAGAGATACACACACACACACTCACACACACATACACACACACACTCTCACACACTCACACACACACACACACACACACACACACACACCAGAAAAGAAAACAGAGGAGAGTCACAAGAAAGATTCACGGCGGGGGGAGAGCAGGCAGGTTTGCATAGAAATACACCTGAGAAAAAGGAGGAGATGAGACGAGACATAGGCTCATCCACACAGGAAACAGGCAGGCTTTGTGACGTGCCATCCCCCAGGTGGTTCTGCAGGGTATTGCCAAGCTAGGCAAAGAGGGGCCATCACCTTGGGGTACATGCGCCATGGGCTGGATGTGATTAAAGTTGATGGGTGGAGTTGTCCCACCTCGGGCCTAAGCAATGTTTAACCGTAAATTTGTTTTTTTAAATAACTTTTGCTTCCTTTAAAGAAACATAATAGAAATAAAAAAAAATAGTTAATATAGTCGGTGCTGGTTTTCAATTCCTTAAAAAAGAGATCCATGGTGAATTTTTTACTGGACCTTTTTATATACTCCCCTCCCTACAGTGTGGGGTGTCTGGGGGGTCGAGACGAGTGTAAACATGTCTACTTAGGAGTAAAATGGCTTTGAACATGTCGCTTCAACCCCAAAGTGTTGGCAGGAAACTTCTCTGGTTCCTGAATCCATTAAAGTTTAATTATGAACTGTGAGTCCCTATTACAAAAGGAGGCCCTGGAAAAAGGAATGGCAGCAGGCTGATTTTTCATACCTTGAAAACATGGAAAGTTCATTTTTCAGGCTAGCACAAAATTTACCTCTTTCAAGGAGAGGTGCCTGCATTAAACCATGAAGACCTTCTAAGGTTGTGTTCGTGTGTTTTTAAAGAATTGTTTTAACAACTTATGATGGATCAAAGAGGTCTCAGCATTCTTTCCCTTTGATGGGGGAAGTTGGACAAACATCAGCTAACATAAGCCTCAGATGGCAAATGAAATCCGTGCTACCATAGCTTTATTGAACAGTGGTGCCTTTTCTGGATAGGAACCTTCGGGCTGTAGAATTCAGCAGTGAACCAACTGTCTCCAGTGTGGCCATCAGCTTCCATCCCCCCAAAGCCGGCACAAGGAGGTGAGAACACTGCTTTCCCCAAAGAGAAGTAGAGTCTAAGTTCCAATGGATCAACATGCAATGACAAAGCCTTCCCTAGAGTTGATGTCTTCCTTCCCACCTCCACCCAAAGCCACCCTCGCACAGGTGAGTAGGCTCCAAGCCTGAGACCACCCCTAGGCTGCTTCTGCACGTGGCATGAGGTCTCCATCTGGCCAAACTGGATCGTTCCATTCTGATTATTCCAGAAATGTGGCAGGGGGAGAAGTTTCTGGAAAAGAAAGGAGGGGAAGAGGCACTAAATAATGAAGAAATTAAACAGGGTGGCCAATCTCAGCTGCAGAAGCAAGAGTCCTAAGATCCAACGACTTGGGTCTACATCAGGGGCTCTTGACTTGGGGTCTGTGAATATTTTTACTAAATTTACATTTTGATTTCTGTATTTCAATATAATTGGTCTCCTTTGTAAGCCTGTGTATTTTACTTAAGGCATTCAAAAACATTACATTGAGAAGGGAGTGTCTGTTGGCTTCTCCAGACTGGCTGCCCAAGGGGTCCTGGTACAAAAAAGGGATAAGAACCCCTGATCTAAATGAAGGGGAAACAGGATAGGGAGTTGAGGTCATCCAGGTTGGCAAAGTCTTCTCCAATACTGGGAGAAATGCTCAGCATCAGGTCTGCTGGGGGATGGGGAGTAGGGCTAGGGCTGGCAAAGGGTTTCCCTCCTCTTACCTGACTTGAGGGTCTGGGTGGCCAGGTGCCTCTGGTTGGGAAACATGTTGCTTGAGTCCTGCTCAGTTGTTCTCTCCTCTGGGTCTAGCTCTGGGATGGTAGCACAACCACCTGGATGAAGGAGAACAGAGCCTGAAGGGGAACCCAGAAAAGGGTCTGCCTTCCCACCAGCGGTGACAGCCCAGCAGATAACAACACAGGCGAGAAGCGATGTGGCAAAACATCACCAAATAAAAACAATCGAGCAAAGATCCAGCTCTCTCCCCTTCCCTGCCCCATCATGTGATGTTCAAGACAAAACGGCGATGCCTCTGTATTCTAACTGATCAAATTCTAAGTCAGAATAGAGAACATCTGACACATAGACCATGGTTCCCATCACATGGGGCCTCAGTATGGATTCTCTCCACATAGATTATGGGAACCCCCAACAAGAACAGTGAGCAGAAGCAGGGAACGATGCAGCAGCAGCAGCAGCAGCAGCATCTGTTGGGGTTCCGAGAAGGGTCCACAGCAGCCTCTTCCTGTCATTAGATTTTGTCTACACTCCACAACTTTGTCCAGCATGTGCCCTAGGGACAGAGCAGCAAGCCAGGGTGCCACAAAGCAGAAGATTTCAATTCAGAGTTAAGTCCAGGAAAATGGGGTTCAAGAGTGCTTCTCTAACCCCCCCAGAAAGGTCCTGGGGGTTTACGTGTAAAAAAAATAAATCAAAGCCCAAACCTCGAGAGAACTTTTGAATTTCCTCTACGACCTGACTGGATCAGTTTGCCACCATCTCCTAATTTGGGAGATACGAAGCAGGATTCTAGAGGAAGCGGGGACCTCAGCGACTGCCTCGTCTGACCTGGATTTGAAAAGGAACTCCAATGACCCCACATTCAACCCAGAGGTCCCCAAGCTCCTGCTGGAAGATTTCCAAGATGGTGGCATCCACGACAGCTCATTCCTCTCAGTCTTGGGAAGATTTTCCTGAAACCAAGCCTAAATGGAGCTCTTTACAGCTCCCCTCAATGCTCCCAGTTCTGCTGGCTGGGCCCAGGGAGAACACAGCTAACACCTCCTTCCGGGTTGTATTGACTCTACTCAACTGGAGTTTCTCTTCAATTTCTTAAAGAAATTAATTTCTTATCTCAGTTAAAGACTTTTACAAATTATTATTATTTTTTAAATGGAAGTAAGGAACTCCACGTGAGGAAGCGCCCTTCGCCAATTGAGATCCGGATCCACTGTGGTCTCTATAGTCTCCGACAGTTGCTTGAGCTACTGAAATGACTCGTCCAGGGTCACATGGAGGTCAGAGATGGTACTGCACTTGGGACCAGGTCTTCTTGATGCTGAGGCTGGCTCTGTATAATACACGATCTCCCAGCTTCATCTCAGAAAAAAGTATATTAGCCCATGGCTTGTTCTTTTGAAGGACTGTCTCCCTTCAGTCGGAATGTCCTAGTTTGCTGGATGCGTGTTCTGATACAATAGAAAGATTCTTGACAAATTTTTCTTTCTTTCTTGTTGCTTAGAAATCAGAGGAGATTCTAAAGTGCTCATTGATAAACTATTCTTTCTTGATGCTTGAATAATTACATGCATTCTTCTTGATAGTTGTAAGTTTTGATGATAATATGGTAACGTAGAAGGGTCACATTCACTAGAAGGAAGCTGGTCTTCCTTTTCTCAGTTCTTGCTATTTCCTTGTAAAATGAGCTGGTGAAAATGTCTGGGCCCCATCATTTGGGGAATAAGCGGACGACCTGTGGCACCAGATTGTAATGGAATATTCCTACACCGCAAGGAACAATGAATGTGAGGCACACAAAGATGGATGGGAAGACTTGCACACACTGGCCCGGGGTAGGAAAACAGAACCAAAGAACCAGTGGCCACGGGGGCCACAGTCATTTAAACAAAGACAACACCATGAGACAGAGGAACTCAGCCAAAGACAATGGCCACTGTTGGTTCCAAGTGACTGGTATCAACACACTTCCTTATTCTGTTAGGAAATGGTAAACCACCGGCATTGTCCGTTGCAATCACTAGGGCAGCTGGTTTTGTTTAGCTTTCAAAAAAAAAAACATAACATTTTTAGGAGGAAAGTACCAAGGGGTGGGAGAGTATTGAATAAGAAGTGATTATTGCCTAAGAACAAATCAGATCAACTAAAGAAAAAACGCCCTAGCCCTAAAATGAACATAACTGATCTATACTGAAGTCTGCTTGGCAAAAATGAACAGAGATGTCAGTCTTTGAAGTGGGCTTGTTGAACCAGTTACCAATGAAAGAAAGATCTTGGAATCCTACTACAATTACTACACTGTCAGTTTCCCCACCAGCACCACAGACAAGATGAATATTTTCCCAGGAGCTCTATGGCCAAATAATTAGCATCAATACCCCAAATACTCCAATGAATTTTAAGGAGATGTATGATGAATGAAAAACACCAGGTAAAAGTGCTTTTCATCTAGTCCCTTTGTCCAGACTTCCACCTTCTTAACTGAAAATGTTGATCCCAGGCTATAACCAGAAAATAGGGAAAGCGCTTGTCCTAAATGGGGTCTTAAGCAAGCACAGCTGCAGGTAAACGCCAATGGTGTTTTCAATGACGCATCCAAGCCAATGGGTCTCTACAGAGTTAGAGGTCAAATGCTCAGTTCTTTCCAAATCCACAGCTCTCCTGGCCCCCTCTCAAGCAGTGTTTCACAATATTAATCCAAACATCATGCTATTTCTTTCCCCAATAAAACTTCTAAAGAATGATTCTTAAGTTCTAACAACGTGCCATAAAATCTCTTCATGTAACGAGAAACCAACAGGTAAGTTGGCTGCATAAAACTGGACAAAGTAAAAAAATAAAATGTTACAAAATATTAAAATGGGAAAGGAAGCTCTCTAGGCCATCTGACCTCAACAACTTCTGTATGAAATGAGCATGTGATGCTCAATCAACTAAGCACCTGCTATGTGCCAGGCACTATGCTACGCACTGACGATGCAAAAGAGGGCAAAGACAGTCCCTGGCTCCAAGGGGCACAGAATCTAGTGACAAATATGTCCCTGCCCTACAGAATCACAGACTATCTGGTGGAAGAGACCTCCGCCGTCAACGAGTCCGGTACGAATTTGGACAAGAATCACAACCACAACATAGCAAAGCCTTTGCTTAAAGACTTCCAGGGAAGAGGACCCCACTAACCCTACAGAGGCAGCCCACCTCATTTGGGGGTAGCTCTAATTACTGGGAAATCTGTTCCAATGTGGAACCTAAATCTCTCTTTTTTGGTCTGGAGTCAGGAAGACCTAAGTTTAAATCTAGCCTCAGGCACTTCTGGCTGTGTGACCCTGGGCAAGTCACTTAACCCTGTTTGCCTCGGTTTCTTTACCTGTAAAATGGGGATAATAATAGCCCCTATCCCACAGGGTTGTTGTAAGGATCAAATAAGACAATACTCATAAGGAACTCAGCATAGCGTTTATAAATGTTAGTTATTATTATTTTTTTTCTCTTTATCCACGAATAGCATTCATTAAGCATTTACTATGTGGCAGGCACCATGCTAAGGGCTGGGGATCCAGTGAGAGCAAGTCAGTCTCTGCCGTCAAGGAGTTTACAATCTGACAGAAACAAGAAATTAAAGGGGAGTCATGGCCAGGGAATGGCGTTTTGATTTGGGAAGTCATGAGAATAGGACGGCAGATATTTGGGGAAATGTATGGTAGAGAGATCTGGACTTTGGAGTCAGGAAAATCTGAGTTCCATGCTCTCATCTGACTGTCTGTGTGACAATAGCCAAGCTACTTAACCCTTCCAGGTCTAAGTTTCCTCATCTGTAAAATGAGGGAGTTGGATAGATGACCTCAAAGGTTCCCCCTAGCTCTCAGCCTCTAACCCCATGACCTCACGGCGAATAGAGCCTGAGGAAGTCAGCTGGCATGCCCTGTGCAGAGGCACTGATAGTACTGATCTGATTCCTACTCCCAGAACAAGAGATGGAAAGATGGGGAGGGGTTGGCACATAGCAGGGGCAAGATGGATGAGAAGCTGTCCACACAGGAGGGGACCTGGTATGAAGTATGGTCTGGAGTGCTGATTTCACTAACCGTTGTGGTATTTGTTAGGATATGCCCTGTCCATGGTTGCTTCATGAAGCTGACTGCATTAAGTCACCCTGGGTATGACCTCAGAAGGTCCTGTGCTCTGGAGGGAACAGCATCAGGCTGGATGACCAGGATATGGCCAAGATGGAAAGTAAGACGGGGGTAAGGAATGGTGTGAAGCTTGGGGCCAGCTAGACCTCTGGGCCACGTATGTTGGCACTGCTAACCTGACTGCTGCTTGGCTGGTCAGTATAGCACAACCCCAGGACAATGGGTTCAATGGAGAGTATTACTGCCTTCCACTGGTAAGGACAAAGCACCGTATTCAAAGACAGACACAGACTCTTGGTTGGATGAGACGGCTTCACAGGGCAATGCACAGAACTCACTGGGATGGATGGAGCACTTTAAGACATAGACTGCTTGTCCTTAAGTGGGCTGGGAAAGAAGTCTTGAGATGCCTCTTTGGAAAGTTGAACTTGACAGTGGACCTGCATTCAAACAAGGCCCTGTGTTTTACTGCTTCATTTTTGTGGTTCCTCCCATTAGTTCTAATGGTTCTTTAGGTCATGACTAATGGGAAAATGTGCTTAATAGGAATGTGTAAGTAGAGCCTATATCAGATTGCACACTGACTTGGGGAGGGGGGAAAGTGGGAGGGGGAGAAAATTTAAAACTCAAAATCTTATGGAAGTGAATGGTGAAAACTAAGAATAAATGAATGAATTATTTTTTAAAAAACCAAACAAGCCCTTGTGAGAATGAGCCCACCTGTCCCAGGCCAGACGTTGGCCTTGGGTTCTTCCTCACCTGTCTCTCTGTACTTTCCAGTTAGGGCACTGGCCATCTACAACATGCTCCAGGCAGCCCCCCTGCTTCCTGCTTCACTCCTATAGAATGTGAAAGCACTTTTCCTTTAGTTCATGGGCTTTTCCATGTCTGTCCCAACATCACTTCTGAGGGGCTGTTCTTATTCCTCTTATCCCGGCCCCTCTGAAGTCCCTGGTACAGTCCTTTGCTTCTCAGCCCACTAAGAGCCTCAGTCCTGGGGACACTATTCTAATCGGGCCATTCAGCCCCAGGTCCCTGCCCCTGTTTCCATCTTCAGTGTGTGTCTGCAAAGGATAATTATAGAGGCATGCTGTTAAACGTCTACCTGGCAGGGAGGATTTCCGCTGAATGCTGCCAAAACTTCAGGTACAAGCCTTGTTACTACAGTGAAAACATCATAAACAGACACTATATTGAGGAAATAAGTGAGCCCGGGCTATAATTGTAGTCATCAGCCATCTCTCTTGACAAATAAGCCCAACAGAGGTGAAATTCCAACATATTAGGTGCCTGTTTATTGAAAAGGGATTTCCTCAGCAGTCCGTGTGAAACATTAAGGGCCAATTTATTCCTCTTCTAGACAGTATGACAGGAAAATATAGCTGCTCAGAAAAATGATTTAAAATGTACTGATTACGATGGGCAGTGGGAAAAAAAATGAAATGTAGCCTCCTTCAATGGGGGCTTTTAAAATCTAGACAAAGGGGTTTGGTACAAAAGAGAAGAGAAGAAATACTATCCAGGAAAGAAAGAGGAGACAGGCTCGAGTTGGTGAATTCAATTCAATGAACTAAACATTAAGTTCCTACTATGTGCTGGGAACCGTCCTGGTCTCAAGATGTTTACAACATAATGAGGGTGGGGGTAAAGAAGAAAGGCACATGAATAACCATGATAAAAGGGACAGTAAAATAAATGGCAAAGAGATGTCCAGACATGGAGCTGTGGGAAATTGAGAAAGAATATTTCTCTTGCCTGGAGGAATCTGGAAGGCATCACGAAGGTGAGCCTTGAAGGAAAGGAAGGAAAGGAAGGATTTCAGCCAATGGAGGAGGGCAGCAAAGGGAGAGGAGTCCATCGCTGTCCCTGTGAGAAGAGGCAGAGGCAAGAGGGAGGGCAGGATGAGAAGGGGGGATGGAGAGTGGCCCAGTCTGGTTGGTTTCTGGAACACAGAATACAAAAAGGGGAACAATGTAAGATGAGGCTGGACAAGCAGGTTGGAGCCAGAGGAGGGCCATCATCAGGGGCTTTATTCCGCAGCCAAAGGGAAGCCTTTTCATTTTTATTACCAGTTGTAAGGAGGAGTTTTCTGAGGAATAGTGATTCTTGAATGACTTCAACACTCCTTAGGACATTTTTTTTTAACAAGTAAGTTTTTAAAAATATTTCTGTTTTTACAACACTTACATTTCCCCATGTATCCCTTTCATATACCTCACCATTATAAGAAGCTACTCCTTATAATAAAGAAAGAAGAAAGAAGTCTGACATTGCACGTGGTGTCCCCCATCCACAGTCTATCTCTCCTTCCAGGTAGTGGGAAGATGGGGCCTCACACAAGCTAAGTTGGGGCCAAGAATGAGCATGATAATTATGTGTTCAGTGTTGTGGTGGCTGTTCTTTCTAATTACACTGCTGTAATCCTTGTGCATATAACTGCCTTTCAGACATCTCAAGCTCCATGGGTGCCCATTACACATCTTAAACTCCCTAGGTCCAAAACAGAACTCATTATCTTTCCCCCTAAACCCTTCCCACTTCCTACCTTCCCTATTATTGGAGAGGAAAACACCATCCTCCCAGGCCCCCAGGCTCCCAACCTGGGAGACATTTTGGACTCTTCACTCTCTCTTGCCCCACCTGGCTAATCTTTTATCTTCATTAACATCTCTTGTACACGCCCCTGTCTCTCCTCTGACACTATCATCCCCCCCTATAGGTGCCTATCACCTCACACCTGGATTATTGCAATAGCTCCCATTGGGTCTGACTGCTCAAGTCTCTCCCTACTCTAATCCAACCTTCACTCAAAGTGATTTTCCTAAAGCACAGGTATGATGGTATCACACACCCCCTCCCACTCAATAACCTCCCATGGCTCCCCATTACCTCCAGGACCAAATACAAATGCTCTGTTGGGCATTTTCATGACCCAGGCCCTTCCTACTTTTCCAGTCTTCTTCGTAATCTAGTGACACCGGCCTTCTGTCTGTTCTGTGAACAAGACCCTCCATCTCCTGACTCCGGGCTTTTTCTCTGGCTGTCCCCCATGCCTGGAAGGCTCTCCTTCCTTCACTCCAACTAATGACCTCCCTGCCTTCCACCTAAAATCCTACCTTCTACAGGAAGTTTTCCCCTCTTAATCCCAGTGCCTTATTATTTCCTATTTATCCTGTATAGAGCTAGCTCTGCATATATTTATTTGAATGTTTTCTCACCCATTAGAGTGTAAGCTCCTTGAAAAGCGAACTGTCTTTTGCCTCTTTTTGTATCCCTAGTACTTAGCACAGTGCCTAGCACACAGTAGGTGCTTAAAAAATGTTTACTGAATGAATGAAGCATATTGTCTTCCTGGCTTTGCTCACTTCATTTTGCATCAGTTCAGGTAAGTCTTCCCACATTTCTATTTATCCATCATATTCACTATTTCTTATAGCACAATAATATCACATTACATGCATGTACCACATCCAGACCATGGGCATCTACTTTGCGTCCAGTGCTTTGCTACTACCAAAACAAAAAAGTGTTACTATAAATATTTTGGTGTGTATAGGGCCATTTTTGTGCCATTGATCTCCTTGAGGAACATGCCTACCAGTTCTGGGTCAAAGGAAATAAACATTTTAGTCCCATTAGGGAATCTGTGGGGGATAAAGGAATGAAATACCATTTTCCTTCCAAATTCTGACAAAATTACAATCAGGAAAATGGAGAGAATGAATTTCAGCAGCCCAGTTTAGTGGCAGGAGCCTTGAACTTAAATGAGCCCATCAAGGACAGTGTCTTCTGTCTTTCACCAGGGTCGGAGTAGTAACCCCTTTAGCCACCTCCACCTGAGCTACTGACGTATCACCCCTCCCTCCCCCATGAGCCATACACTGCACCAGAGAGCAGCTTGGGCCTCTATGTGTACATGGACTCATCCCTCAAGTTCCAAGAGAAATGAGCTGGCTTACAGTATTCCTTTAAAGACTGTTAGCTAGCAGAAATCCTCTCTGTGGTTCCTCTGCCCCCCTGTTCCCCATTCCCTCCTTCCCTTGGGTTGTACTAGACCACCCTATGGCAGCCACATTAAGTAAGGGTGGAACAGCAGCAATCTCTCCAAAGGTCAGAACCATTTTCCCTACACAAGAGGCAGCCCAGTACACTGGCAAAATGCTGGATTCAAAGTCTGTAAATCTAGGTTTGAACCTCCAATCTACCAAAGGCACTTGGTCCTTGGGATCTCAGCTTCCACATTTGCAAAATGGAGGAGCTGGACTAAATGATTTCTAGGATCATGTCCAGTTCCAAGTCTAAGATCTCGGGAAACCCATGACTCAGAATATTGTCCCCATTGTGCAGATGATGAAACTGAGGACAGAAGAGTGAATGATTTGCCTATGGTCACAGGAGACAAAGTCTCCTGACTTTCTGAGATATCTGAGATTCAAACTCAGGTCCACGGACTCCGGATAGGGCCCTCTTTCTTCTACACTCACCAGACCATCTCTCTGCCATAACCAAGGAAGTGTTGATGGTTGCTCTTCATACCCAAAGCCCCTAACTCCAAGTCAAAGGCTTGTTTCCCATACACCCTGCTGCCTCGCAATATTAGTTACTATGTATATTATCTATGTTGTATTTGTTTATTACTTGTTAGTTATTACTTACACTGCCTATGTAATATGCTAGTTATTACTTATATAAATTATTATTTATATTACCTATTACTTATATCACCTATAATAGTTATTATGTTAGTTATTTATTACTTATGTAACCTATGTAATGTGTTATTACTTATATTAGTTATCAATTATATCAGTTATTACTTATTTTAGTTATTTATAATATCTGTTATGTTAGTTATGACTTATATTAGTTATTATTTGTTATTACTTATACTAGATATTATTTGTGTTACATGTTATATTATTTATATTAGTTATTAATTATAAGTTATTGCTTATGTTAGTTATTACTTATATTACCTGTGTAACATGCTAATTACTACTTATATCAGTTATTAATTATGTTAGTTACTATGTATGATAGTTGTTAGTTATTACACATATTAATTACTTAAATTAGCTATATGTTATTTATTACTTATGATCTATGCAATATGTTAATTGTTACTTATATCGGTTACTAATCACATCCATTTTACTTATGTTAGCTATTTATAGTACCTATGTTATGTTAGTTATTATCTATATTAGTTATTATGCTATTTATTACTTACATTAGTAATTTATATTACACGTTATATTAGTTGTTACTTATATCAGTTATTATCTTAGTTATTACTAATTATATGTACTAATTATGTTAGTTATGACTTAGAATAACCACAGAGCAGCACTGGAGATGACCATATGTATTACTGTAGAAAACCCCAGAGGTCAATTCCTCTACTTATTAAGTATCCTTTGACCCCAGCACACACACACACACACACACACACACACACACACACACAGAGTGTCAGAGCCTAAAATATGTTCAAGGCTTTACCTGTTACCATGTCATACCTCTCAGCAGAAACCAAATGTGTGAACGTGAGTGTGTCAAGTACATTTTCAGAGCACCTGAGCGAGTTGCATTCTATCTAGTTTAAGAGCCAAACCCCTGGGTCTGGCAGGGAGTCAGGATCACAGGCATGCAGATCCATTTAGAAGACTGCTACAAGATAGTTTAATGTTCTGCACAGTGAGAAGCAGCATGGTGCAGTGAACAAGGAATCGTACTTGGAATCAGGAAGACCTGGGCTCAAAAACCACCTCAGAGACACATTAGCTGTGTGACTCTAGGTACGGAATTTCCCTTTTCTGGGTCTGTGTCCTCATCTTGAAAATTGGGGGGGGGTTCCTTCTGCAAATGGCCACCCTTTAAAACTGGCACTGGACTTGCTCAAAGGATTAAGAAACTGGTAGCACAACTATCTTTGTCTACTGGTAATTAGAGGAAGCTGTACCAAGCCGGGGAAAAAAATAGTCCTACTTACAGAAAGTAAGAGCAGCACATAAATCCGAGAGATTGGAATGGGTCCAGTTTAAGAATTTCTCCAGATGTCAGTCTGTAAACAGGGCTTCATAAAGTGAATTCCCCCATTAGCTGTTGGCAAGAACAAGAACAAGAATGTGCTGCTGCCTGATGACCCAAACCCTGGGTGCCTGGATTCTTGTCTGACACGGGAGATCTTCCATCAGTTATGAGAGAGCCGAGCCGGAGGCAGAGAGGCTCTGATCAGGGCAAGTGTGCCAGAAGGCGAAGGCACCTTCAGGTTATGGTGAAGTTCTCTTCATGCTGCTCCCAGAAGGAAATGAGAATGCACTCATTTGTGTTACATCTGTCTTTGTAACACATTTGGTTCCTAATCCGAAGAATTTGGAAAGACACACACCCAGAAAGAATATAAACAGTATTTAAAGGGGGGGAAAGGTACCAACTACTTTGTTGGAGTCTCCAAACACAATGTTTTTACACATGTTAACAAGACCATTAAAAGTCCCAAACAGGAATACAAAAGGAACCTTCAATTAGCGTCTGGAAATGAGAAAGGAGGGAAAGTTAATATTTACTTTTCCTGGCCTGTTGATCAAACGCTAAGGCCCTTGGCAACGGGATGGAAGATCTCTCTTCGGCTTAGTCTTCAACAAAATGATAAGAACGGTATTTAACCAGGACAAAAAACACTCTCTCCCACTGGGTTTAAGTCTTCTCCTTTGTCACTAAGCCCTAGGGATACAGAAATCAGAGGTAGAGAAAAAACTCCTTTCCAAGATCTTGCCATTTTCAAATACTTTTTAATCCTTGCTTATAAAAATACAAACACACAAAAAAGAAATAGAACAGCAGCAGAGGGAAACATTTAGAGATGTCAAGTAAAGTCAGCAAGTATACATTCAGTGCTCACTATGTGCCCGCCACGGGGAAAGAAAGCAAAAATAAGGTCCCAGCTCTCAAAGAGTCAGGAAAAAAAGCTAACAGTAATAATGATAATAATAATAAAGTAATAATGATAATTATCAGATGATGAGCTTTCATCCCAACGGTTTTACTCAATTACTAAAATAAATGGTTGAGCAATATTTCCCAGAACATCAAACCTAAGAGAATAGTACCAGAAGAGCAACTTGTCCTGGGAAGGCTTCAATCTGAACTCCCCTGAACATCAAGAGGTGAAGAAGAAAATAATAATAACAACTACAGCCCAAAGCACAGACTTTTATTTGGCCTGGCTAACGAACAATGAGAGATGTAGGAGTCTCTAGAGCAAAACCATTGCATCAATGATGACGGTTTCCCAAAAGATGTTGGCAATGTTTCTTCCACTTGAGATTGGTCCACGACCCGAGCTGAAGTCAGGGTCCAGACCAAGTTGGGCTGTTTTCAGAAATTATATGGAAGGGGTGCCAGTTGCCAAAGCATAAGCTCAGCCAAATTACTCTGGGGACAAACAGGTCTCGAGAAAGAGAAAAAGGACACTGTGACAGGGACTCTTTGTCATCTTCTAATTTTTTTTAATACA
Source organism: Vombatus ursinus (assembly GCF_900497805.2). Lineage (NCBI taxonomy): Eukaryota > Metazoa > Chordata > Mammalia > Diprotodontia > Vombatidae > Vombatus > Vombatus ursinus. Next base: position 570,310 of record NW_020954551.1, on the reverse strand, counting down.
ATAAGGAAACAGAATAAAATCTTGGGCACCATGCCAACTGGTTCTGTAGATAGAAAGATTTGCTGTTCCAGGGGTTGCCCAAGAAACGATGTCATTTAAAGTCCTTTTCCAGACAAGGAGAAAGGATACAGAGGAACCAGAATAAGTCTGTGCGGCTGGACCCAAGGAGCTGACCAGCAGAAACCTGGCGCAGCCACCATGAGAGGTCAGAAACACAATCACAGAGACTCTAACTGAACTGAGGAAACGGAGAGGCTTCCCTAAGTCACAAGCAAAGCTAGGAACCACAAGGCCCCAAAGCTATTAAATACAGCTTCTTAAAACAAAATCATCACTTCTAAAAAAGGGATTGAGGGGCAAGGAGAGTGGAGTTGGGGGAGGAGCAGAGGCACGGTACAGAAACATTGGACTGATCTTCCTAAGCTGAAGGTTAGCAGCTCTGTATTGTTCTCCAAAACCTAGAGTCTACTTGTAAAAGACACTCATTTAAGAATCCTGCAGGTTGTAGTTTTGAACCTACCTCCCCTTAAAGGGACATCGATCTCTGAATGTGAATATTTTAAGTGTTCACTCACTAATGATCAGTAGAGATAATGATAGCCATGGCTTTCTATTTACCAGTATTTCCACCACTACCGAGAAATGCAAGCCTACAAGATAATAGAACACAAGGAGATGAAAAATTAAGATAAGAGGCTAAAAATGGGGTAGATTTGCTTTCTCATGAGAAATCACAATGGTCAGTGGTTGGAGCTCTGGGGGTCTTCTCAAAGTAGAAGTCTCTGAACAGAAACAATGTATTTCAGAGTACATCGTGCATTAAGCATCATTTGTCAATGAATGGCATTTAAAAATCTCCCACTGTCCACCCGACGAGGACTGGAGGGCTTCTCAGCAGACATTATTCTAACGAAAGATGTGTCAGCCTCTTCTGCTAACTCTGGGAATGAAAGCTTGGCGATGTGGGACTGGCCAAATACCTGTGCTCCCAGAAGGAAAGAAAGAGAGAAGCCACCGACATCAAAAAGCCATGTTCCCAAAGATCCCTGCTGCCAACTTCACTTTCCAGCTGGTGATAGGGTCCGCTGATAAGCAAACAAGCTTCCCACAGGAAGAGAAACACACACAAAGTGAAAGAATGAAGAAAAAGTGATGTCTTCCTTTTACAAATGGTAGGCACTTCTCGACGTGAAAAGGATTTCATGGGATTGGATGGAAAACTACACACAGGAGACAAAGTCTCATGGGAGTCATCAGTCATCCCCTAAAGTGCAGGAAGCCCACGCTGCTCCAACATCTCATGACCACGGGTTGGCCACATCCTATCAGAATGTCTTAGTAAATATTCTGGAATAATGACCCAATCAAAGCCTCCTCTGTTTTGTTTGTTTGTTTCTCAATGAAACTCAGTCATTTATTTTTTCACATTTTTTTTCTGTGGGGGTAAAATCCCTCTCACCATTATTTTGACTTTTCTCAAAACTTCTCAGCATTTCCTGTCATTCTTTGCACTGATTCCCCTCACCACATGTTTATACAGCCCTTCTATTTAAGTGTATTGTAGGGGGAAAAGCCCCGACTCTGGAGTCAGAAAACCTGGGTCCAAATCCCACCTGACACAGCCTGTGCAACCTCTGGCAAGTGATTTAACTTCCTCAGGTCTCAGTTTCCTTTTCTGTAAAATGAGTGGGGTTGAATTAGCTGGCCTCTGAGGTCTCTTTCTGGCTCCTCTGACCCTGAGAATCTCAGTGTGGAAGGAAGTCAAAGAGAGGAGGAGTCAGTGAATTTAGTCATAGAATAAGACCAATAATGATGATGATGATGATGATAATGATGGATAGAATTTATATAGCACCTACTATGTGCTAGTGCCAGGCACCTTGCTAAGAGCTTTGCAAGCATTATCTCACTTAATCCTCACCACAGCTGTGGAATAAGTAGATGCTGTTATTTCCCCCATTCTACTGTTGAGAAAACTGAGCCAAACAGGTTAAATGACTTGGTCAAGATAACATAGCTATTAAGTTTCTGAGGCCACATTTGAACTCAGGTCTTTCTGACTCCAGCCCCAGTGCTCTAATGACCGTGTCGCCTAGCTTCCCTAAGAGAAAAGAGGAGAGAAGCCCCTGCAGGGGTAAATGGGGGTAGTGTCTCTCCTTAGGGACAATTGGTGATGTTAAGTGCTAAAAGGCTACCCAGCCTGGCGAAAGCCCTGTGGCAGCAGGAAACTTCTGCTTAAAATAAGTACCAAAGGTCAGAGATCACGGTCAAGGAAATAATGGACAGCGACAACAGATACCAGCCAGGGAACAATCTCTTAAACAATTAAACACAGAAACCTGGAACCTTGGAACTGGAACCAGGACTCTCTCCACTCGCCCTCCACCGCCACTGTCTGCTCTAAATTCTGGGGCCAAGAAGAACACATCAAATCCATCCCTTTCCATGTGCCTAAAGCCCCCAAACTGCCTGGTATTTATTTTATATCTGTAAGAATGGGGCAGATTGAGTCAATCGATTCATTAACCCACCCGAATTAAACTTACAATATCTGCTAGCTCTGACAGACTACCTTTAATGAATCAATCCTTCGATCGGTGGCACTGAGCTCATGGATGCTCAGTCACATCCTGTGCGTTTTGTATCAGATATTAAGGGATCCTGGTCCTGGGCTATTTTGGCTGGGCATTTTCAATAAGGGCTTCTGGGAGGGAATTCCTTAGGGACGAGGGGGGAAGGGCCTCAGACTCCTTGAACTCGTAAACTTCAGAGGATCCAAAAATATGGATGTTTCATCAGCATCCTACCAGTGTCCCTAAAACAGCCAGTAGCCTACGGAAGGGTTGAGAGCTGCAGAAAGACAAGGATCCCAGAAGAAAGCGATTTCATACGTACGGGAACTATCATGAGAATTGCCCAAAAGGGAGAAAGGGCTTCTAGCAACAGGATTTGGTATTGCCATTTCACTACATACGTTCTCTAAACACGAGCCCACTTTCCCCGGTAGGAGAATGGGTCATAGACTTTTGGGAGAATGTTTTGTTATTGTTCAGTCATTTCAGTCGCGTCTGACTCTTCATGACCCTCTTTGGGGTTTTTGTGGCAAAGATACCGGAGTGGTTTTCCATTTCTTTCTCCAGCTCATTTTACAGATGAGGAAACTGAAGCAAACAGGGTCTAGTGACTTGCCCAGAATCACACAGCTAGTAAGCATCTGAGGCCAGATTTGAACTCAGGAGATGAGTTTTCCTGACTTCAGGCCTAGCACTCTATCCACTGTGCCAACTAGCTGCCCACCTTAGTAAATACCCCTTTCTAAATGTTAACTGAGTCTGGCTGACTAACTGATATAAACTGACAATCAAGATGGAGAAGCGCACCGATGGGGGCTCATGAGCAACAGTTCCTTCCCCCTCCTGTTTCTCTTTCACTGAATGTTCCCCTGGGTGATCAGTTCAGCTCCACACTGTGCCCCGTCCTTTGCCCCCCTTGCCTTATTCTCAATGATTTCTTGCTAAACCCCAGCTCCGGAGTACATCCACCATCTGCGTCCCTTTTATTCAATATCGCTAAATTGAACTGGAGACAATTACAAAGCTGTGCTGCCCAGGTTCACTACAAGTTTATGTTACATAATCTCACCTGGGCCCTCCCTGCAGCAAGGCAATCCTTTCACAGCTCCCTCGTTGATTCCTTACCCGACCCACCATAGCAGCTATTCTAAATCTTTTCATCGCTCCTCTTGCCCAGATCATCTACCTGCTCCTGGAGTATATTGGAGCCATACCATGTGGGAGATGCTCTTGACTATGACTGTGCCAGTGGCTGACAGGGACTTCCCTAATCTGCCCTCCCTGATTAACAGGCTCTGTCTTGGGCCCTCATTTGTTACCTTGCCCAACAGCACATGTGGGGGGAGACTGAGGAATAGTGCTTTTTTTGTTCTGTTTTGTTTGTTTTTGCTAGGCAATGGGGTTAAGTGCCTTGCCTAGGGTCACACAGCTAGTAAGCATCAAGTGTCTGAGGCCGGATTTGACCTCAGGTCCTCCTGAGTCCAGGGTCAGTGCTCTATCCGCTATACCACCCAACTGTTCCCAGGAAGAATGCTTTTGAGGGGGCATGTTTGAGAACCCCCTCGTGGGTGTCTGTATGCCACTGGCTCGATTCTGCTACAACCCAGACTCTTGAAAAACTAAAACTTGAGTACCCAGAGGGGTGCCCCAGGCAGCTGAACCTGACACAGCATACGGCGGAAGGATCCACTCCTGTGGATTTTCTTGTGGATGACGTTTTTGACCAGAACCAAAGATTTGAGCCCAAGGGCGTGGATGGATTCTTAAACTTCAAGGATTCCTTGGCCCCATTTGAGGGTTTGAGTAATACTGCGACCTTGATAACCTCTGGCTGCTTTTACTCCAGCCCGATCTCTGTAAATACGGACAACTGGGGCAAAAAGTGACATACTGAGGATGAGTAATATATTTAATATAAATAATATAATACATAATATATAATTATAATATACATTATAACATAAGTAATAGACAGGATAGTAATATACTTAATATACATTATAATATACATGATGTATGTAATAAATACATAGTATAATATACTACAATATATACATGACAATATAAGTAATATACTTAATACACAAGGACCAGAGGCCTGGGAGGAACAACCTTTGCTGACTATACTAAGCCAGCTGAAGTGGAAAGCTACCAGAAGATTCTTGGTTTTCTCCTGTTTCTTACTTTCTCTGTATTTCCAGGGCTGACTTTAGTGCCTGGCATACAGTAAGTGCTAAATCAATGTTTGTTGACCTGATTTCTTGTTGACTTGGTAGATCCCACCAGAGCTCTTCTGATCAGACTGGCATTAATAAGTGCCTTTCGACTAGTTCCTCTGAGATCAGTGATACAAGTATTATTTTCTCCATTTTTACATAAGGAGACACTGAGTCTCAGAGAGGTTAAGTAATCTCCCTAAGGTAACATGGCAAGGAAGTAACCAAGTCAGGATTTCAATGCAGACCTTCTGGCTTTCTGTCTAGGTCTCATGTTGCTCCAAGGAAACATTCAGCCCCAAATATTCCTTTCACACACACACACGCACGCACACAATATGCACCCAGAGCTAACGTAAACTTAAAAGCTGGAGCTGAAAAGAAATAACAGGAAACTGGATCGACTCTGTATGAATTTTCAGAAGACTTTAAGAATGATGGTTGACAAGCCTCCTTCTGCTTGAGTTTCCAACGAAAAATGAAAAAAAAAAACCCACCTTGATGTCACTAAGACATCAAGTTGTGACCCTCAGTAGTTCACTATCCCATGTAACTTCAAAATTAAATGATGCCTAATGAAAAATATAAGCAAGCAACTGTAAAATATTTTATTCCAGCAGCACATGGCTTTTTAAATTTCCCCCAATGTTTGTACATCCGTGAACACCTCTCCTTCCCCAAAGCAAACAGAGGAAAAAATTAGCCATCTCTCCAAGTTTAGAATTACTTAAGAGTTTTCCACATTCAACCCCATTTCATTTCCTAGCAAGGCCTAGAAGAAAAAGGCCCAGGAAACTTTCTTCCACAAACTAGATCAGCAATTCTCCAAAGCTGGGTGTCTTGTGGCATGACCCCCAAAGGGTGTGTGACCACCCAACCAAAGAATGGAAAGTAAAGTTTGTCTTCTACAAGTCCACTCCTGTTCTTCTCCCAAAACTAATTCCACTGCTCTGTCTTCCTCCTAGGCTTGTGTAAACTCTCAAACTCTCTGTTCACCTGCCCTGGTTGGCCCCTTGGGGAATTTATCATTTCATATTCCCCTCCTGCCACTCC
>NW_020954551.1:548823-564458 GCF_900497805.2 Vombatus ursinus | reverse complement strand
CACACACACACACACACACACACACACACACACACACACACACCCCTCATGGCTATGGCAGGCAACCTGCAGAGATCTAGCTCTGAGATCAAGGCCATTGACTGGTGGCAGCACCCTATCTTTTCCCTACCCCTACCTACCCCCCTTCAGAATTTTCCTGGTACTCCAGAGAGCTCCACTGTCCTTCCAGTCATTGCTTCCAGACTCATCCTTGGTGTTAATCCTGGACTCCTCACTTCCATTCATCCCACATATTCAAGCAGCTGTCAAATCTTTTCATATCTATCTCCACAACGCGCCTTCTCTTGTTCAGGTCCTGCTCAGACATCACCTAGCCTCCTGGTCTTCCTATCTCCTGAATATCGCTCTCCAGTTCATCCTAAACATAGCTGTCCAAGTGATATTCTTTTTTTTCCCCAAGTGATATTCTTAAAGCGTAGGTCTGACCACCCAACAATCTGCCACTACCTCCCTACTGACTCAAAGAACAAATATAAAGACCTCTGTTTGGCATTTAAAGTCCTTTGCCACCAGCCTCAACCTACCTTTTTGGCCTCATTGGTAGGAAATATCAACATAACTGAATATGTTGGTAAACCAAGGGCCCATGTATGCAAGCTCCCATAGAGTGTAGGGGTTAAAGAGGGACAGATACATCTGCAGTGGCTTTAGGGGCCCAGAAGGAAAAAAAGAAATGGGACCCAAATAGCCTAGGGCTGCTACAAACCCAAGGGGATGAAAGGATGGCCCTGAGGGCCAGATGGAAGGTGAAATCAGAGGGCATGGGGGTGGGAGGGTTGGAGTCAGAAAGATGTGGATGGAAAAGGGGAAGATCAGAGATTTCAGATGTTTGGGTAGGAGGTAAATAAAGGAGAGATATCGTGGTTAAGATGAAGACACAGAGAAGGAGAGGACTGGGTGGGGAACAAGGAATTCAACAAAAGTTAATTAAGGTGATATCAAGATAAAAAAGGACATGATTCCAATCTTCTCCAGACTTAAATTCTGCTTTGGGGGTGAGAGAACATACACAAAGGTACAATACAAGGAAAAGGCTGGTGGGAGCCAGTCTCAGGAGAAAGGACACCCTCCCGGCTAGGGGCTGGGGGCTCAGGGAGCTGACAATGAGCTGGGCACTGGAAGAAGAGAATAAGTCTGAAAGGCATTGATGAGGAAGAAGTGCCATTCCTGGCATGGGAGGTGGCCTAATGGGAGAGGGCATGTAGACCAGCTTGTGATCCCCTTCAGCCAGAACATGGACAGCATGAAAGTATGTGAAATAATGTCAAAGTAGAGAGTTAGGTGGGAGAGGGATTATGGAGAACCTTAAATGGGGGGCTAAGGAGTTTGCATTTTATTTTATTTTATTTTATTTTATTTTATTTTATTTTATTTTATGGACAACAAGGAACTACTGGGGGTTTTGGAGCAGGGGAGTACCATGATCAGGTCTATGTCTTAGGATTGTTGTGGCAGTTGGATGGAGGACAGATTAGAAAGGAGAAAGACTAGAAACATGGAGACCAATTAAGAGGCCATACAATTAACTCAGAAATGAGGTGGTAAGGGCAGAATGAGGCTGGGGGCAATGTAATGGAGAGAATGAAGTGACAGGTATAAGAGGTGCTGTGCAGGGAAGACAGACCTGGGGGATTAAGGGAAGGGGTGCCTCTGAGGTCATAGGGATGCTCTCAACAGACAGAGAAGTGTCCAGGAGGGAAAGAGTTAGGGGAGGAATAAGAAGCCCTGTTTTAGACACGCTGAAGTTGAGATGTCTGTGGGATGTGCAGGAGGAGATAGCTAGCAGGCAGTTAATGAGGCATAACAATGGCTCAGGAGAGACACGCGGGACAGACAGACAGAACTAACCGACAGACACACAAACAGACAGACTGAAAGCTTTGGGAGTCATTTGGGTGGAGATGATACTTGAATACATGAAGCTCCACATATCGAAAAGGGAAACTATAAAGAGAAAAGAGGAATGGATCTGAGATAGAGCCTTGGAGAACCAGCCCCCAGACTAAGGAGGCAGAAGATGGATGATATTTTGGCCAAGAATAATGAAAAGATGGGGAGACAACCAAGAGAAAGTCGCATCACGGAAGGAAGGAAGGAGAGATCACCCGTGATGCAGATGGGGAGGGGGCAGTCTGCAGTATCAAAAGCTGCCATGAGGTCAAGATGGAGCAGAATGTAGAAAAGGCCATTGGATTTAGCATATCACAGCTACTGGGAGATACTGGAAAGAGTTGTTTCAGTTAAGTAGTGAGGTTAGCAGCCAGAGGCATGAGATTGAGAACCGTGTGAGCAGAGAGGAAGCAGGGGCAGCCATTACATGTGAATGTTCTAGGTGGTTGAATGTGATGTGGAGTAGAGACGAAGGCCAATAGGCTTAGGGGCTAGCAGGGGCAAGTGAAGGATGTTTTAGGGCAGGAGAGATATGGGCATGTTCATAAGCAGTGGAGAATAAGTCAGAAGATAAGGAGAGATGATTAATGAGAGGGAGAAGGGAAATGATTAACAGGACAAGCTCCTGGAAGAGATGAGAGAGGATGGGATAGAGAGGATGCACAGACGTCAGCCTTGGGAAGAAAAGCCAGCTCTGTAAGAGAGTCAGGAACCACAGAGGAGAGAATGCGTGAAGATGCAGATGGGTTTTGAAGTGTGGGTTAGATAAGAAGAAAGTTCACACCTGATGGCCATAAAGCAAGAGGCAAAGGGATTTCCTGAGAGAGACATGGGGGAGACATCAGGGGCTTCAGGAGAGTAAAGAAGGTTTGGAACAGCCCTGTAAGAGCGAGGTAATCAGGCAAGAATAAGAGTTTTTCCATGTTGCAGAGAGCCTCGCTGATATTAAGTAAGCAACACGAACGCCGAGCTGTCCCAAGTGAGCTCAGCCGTGTGGCTGCCTCCAACAGCCTCGGCACCTAGAGAATCCAAAGGGAAAAGGCAGATGGTCCAGTGTCAATGGAAAGAGCAGAAAGGGACAAGGCAGTCAAGGGCAGAAGCCAACATGGAGATGATCTGGTCAAGTGTAGACTTCAGACAGGGGAGAATGCAAAGCAGACTGTGAATTAAGAGACCGGGGTTCTAGAGCAAAGCCTCCATTAACTCATCATGTGACACTGAGCAAGCTATGCTAGCTCTTTGGGCCTCAGTTTCCCTCTAGAGAGAAAAGGGTTATACTAGAGGGCCCCTGGGACCCCTCCCAGCTGGGACATTCTGTGACTATCACACAAGTTTGTGACTTCCTGGAATCTACTTCGGTTGGGAAGAAGATGTAAAATAAAATGGGGAAACAGAAATTAAAAAAAAGAAAGTGGCAGATGTGGAGGTATTAAATCACAAGCAGGGTAAGGCTAGCCATCTGGTTCCTGGTGCCAATGGTTCTTGTACCCTCAGAGACCATGAATATCACTTAAAATAGGAAGCTGCCAGATGGCAGATGGTAAGTGTGCCTTCTCCCAATGAACAGTTATACCCTGTGTCACTTTTCCTAGCCCCAGATCAGCTCTGCTCCCTTCTTCTCACTGTCTCTTGGGGTCCCACAGTCCCTGCCCAAAGGGGCCTAAGAGTGTCTCCAGCTCCGTCCATGGGGCCCTATGTCCTAGGTTTCTCTCTTGACTTTGCTCATGGCACACTTCATGGCCCTTGTCCTACGGACCATAATCACCACTTATGGCTCCGTATGGTCCCACCACACAAGCAGGCAATCCCTCTGCTAGGAGCATTTTTTGAAATCAAGTCAAAGCAAGGAAAACTTGGAGGGAGGTTCACATAACTGCCATGGAGTGCAGCAAAGACATCATTATCATCATCATAGCCAACAGAGCCTCCACTATGTGCCAGGCACATAGTAAGCGCTTTATAATTATTATCTCATTTAATCCTCACAAGCACCCTGGGAGGTAGGTGCTATTATTATCCCCATTTTACAGATGAGCAAACAGAGGTAAAGTGACTTACCCAGGGGTCACACAGCTAGTAAGGGCCTGAAGCTGGATTTGAACTCAGGGCTTCCTGACTCCAGGCCCAGCGCTCTATTCAAAGCATCATCTCACCACTCCTAAAGATGCACACAGATGTGTTTATTGTTGTTTCTTACAGTTTAATGTTCAGGAGGCCAAGGATGATGAATTTGAATCAAATTCTACCTGTCCAAATTAAATTACTGAAGGGAAGAGTGCTCCCCCCTGAGAAAAGATGCCCAACTATGGAAAAGGCAAAATAATAAAGAAGCAGAGAGGAAGAGGGGGCGGCTGGCTGCTGAAGGCTTAGAAAGGAGATCCAGGAACACACGATATGAGAAAATATCAGAGGAGCTCTACATTAGGAAATGGAAGAGGACGGGTTTAGGCAGGAGGAAATTAAAACAATCTTTCAGAAGCCACAGGAAATAGGAGAAAGAGGACAAAGCAGGGCTGTCACGCAGAATGCTTTACGTGATCAACGGATGGAGGAAGCAGTGGAGAGTTCTGGGTCAAACACGCAGCCTTCATCCAAGGCAGAGGGTCCCACCCTGTTCTATGTCGCAGACCCACTATCCTCACCCCTTGGCAGTTTGGTGAAGCCCAGGGACCCCTTCTCAGAATAATGCTTCAAATGCATAAGATAAAATATATAGGACTGCAAAGGAAACCAATTATGTTAAAATACAGTTATCAAAACATTGTCAGATACAAGCTCACAGATCCCAGGTTAAGAGCCCTGGGCTAAGATTTGGCAATGAGAAGGAAAAAATACAACATGTGGTCTCTGAATGGACTGGGGCAAACTCCTTCTGAAACCAAGATTTTGGGGGAGGGAGGGAAGGAGAAGAGGAAGCACGCTACAGTTGTGCAGAAGGAATTTATAGGGAAAAGAATAATGTGGCAGGGCGGGGCTTGAGCGCTGGCATTGGAACCAAGGAGGCTCAAGTCCTAGCTACTTGTTTATGTATTTATTATCAAAAGTCGTTTGTCGCTGTCTCTTTCTTTCCCTCTCTCAGTTTCATGAAGATAGAATCAGCCACTCACCAGCCTGACCCTAGATGCAATTACTAGGCTGGGGTTTTCGACAGGGCAGAACTGGTACTAGTCCCTTGGTGAGGTACACTGGCTCCTTTCCACTGGCTACCAACCATCAGCTCAGAAGAGAGACAGCTGGTCAATCAGTTCACGTCATACTATGAACCTCTGGTTTGGAACAGAAAGCCAAGACTGAGCCCAAATGGCCTCCTGGGCTATCATCACACACCGATGATCCAAGGGACAATCCTCCATTCTGCATCTGCTTCAGACAGTCAGCGTGGCCCAGGAGAAAGAAGGCTGGACGTGGAGCCAGGAAAACCTGGGTCTGAATCCTGCTGCTGTAGCCATGTGACCCTGGGCAAGCGACTTCATCTTTCTCAGCCTCAGCTTTTTCATCCACAAGGTGGGGATAATGTTCTCACTGGGCTGTTGTGTAAATCAATGCGATCATGTATTGGGAAGTCCTCTTGCTACTCTTAATTTTTATTATTATCATTATTATTATTATTATTATTATTATTAATAAAGAAAGAGAAGCTTCCATGCTACAGGTCCTTTTTGACCCATATGTAAATTGGATTTAAGTGAGGCAGTTGCACCAAGTCATCAGCCTCACCCTGTCGCCCAGAGTCATTAGAACCCAGCGGTGAGACAAAAGTCAGGACAACTGGTGAGGGACGCAGTGGATGACCTTGGCATCTTTGATGTCTGACCAAGCTCTAAGCACTCTAAGCCCCTGCTTCTGCCACCTCATGCCGCCGAGGAAACCTTCACAAGTGTGGGCAGATGCCCACCTAACGATCACCGACGACCTTGAGGTCTGCCGGTTCCCCTCACACGGTCATCTACTTCCACCAAAGATACTTCTGTTTTGGAAATAAGGACCCAACCCCCTGAGCTTTTCAAAACATAAGTACAAACGTGTCCAATGTATTCCTCTAGGACAAACACTTCAGAACCTAGAGATAGGACGCGTAAAAGGGCCATTATCTGAAAAGGATGGAGACATATTTTTCCTCCTTGGACAGTGTGGACCATTCATCTGGGTAACCAAATTTGGTATGGTGACTGACCAGCAATTTAGAAAGCGACACTACTAAAAACAATCTCCAAAACATAAACTTGGCTCTTCTTATAAACTAGGGGCTCTGTGTGGCATAGCAAGGAAAGGGAGGGAAGACTCAAAGTTGCGAATCACTTGGTCTCCCCCTGGCTGCTGTGCTCAGGGCTCCCCAAGGTTTACAGTAATAGCCAAGAACTCCAGAGGAGGATCATGCCTAGCCCGATGCTTGGGCTAACTCTGTGCTCCCTGGGTCCTTCCATCCCAGGAAAGAACTTTTCTTGTGTGGAAGTTTGACTCTTTCATGCACTTCTTAAAGAGGATTCAATAGCTATAATCTGCAGAAATCTGACACTTATGCTGACTTCTGCCTAAGTCACTCCCCTCTAGTGCACCCTGATGCTAATGCTTGATTTCTTACCAGTGACCCTCACTTCACAGGGGACAGAGACATGATTCGATGAATACTAGATTGGGACACAAACAGATAAACTTCAAATAAGCCTGAGATTGTTAAACTACATGCCCACAGTGCCTTCCCCTGTATTACATGGATATCTCATGAAGGCATGGGACAGAAAATGGAGATTTCCCTCCTCCTCCCTTTTTTCCACCATGCCTTTTACAAAATGTGAGTCAGGTCTTGGGAGGGGCAATCACAAGTCAGAGAAAGTCCAGAGGCAGATGATGAGAATGGCAAGGAACCTCAAAGACCATGCCACAGTAGCACTGGGTTGAAAGAACTTGGAACAAAGAGGACTTTGTGAAAATAATAGCTACCTCTAAGTATTTAAAAAGCAATCATATGATTGCCAAGGATGACAAAAAGGGAAGATGACAAACATTGGACAGGCTGTGGGAACACAGGTACATTAGCATATTGTTGGTGGAATCAAGAAATGGTAAAGCCAATTGTGGAAAGCAATTTGAAACCATGACCCAAAAGTTATCAAATTGTGGGTATCTTTTGACCCAGCTACACCAATATAAGAGGTCAAAGGAAAAGGGAAATGATCCATATACACAAAAATACATACGGCGGCTCTTTTTGTGGTGGTAAAGAAATGAAACCTAACAGGATGGTCAGCAATTTCGGAATGGCTAAACGAAGTATAGCATACTAATGTACTGTGATATTATTGTGCTATAAGAAATGATGAAAGTGATGGCATCAGAGAAATACGGGAAGACTTACAACACCCGATGAAGAGGGAAGTGAGCAGAACCAGGAGAATAAGCTATACAATCAGAACAGAAAGACTTAAGAAATCTGATCAGTGCAATGGCCAGCCATTCTTCCAGAGGTCTGATGGAGAGGTGTATTTTCCACCTCCTTGGAGAAATGTGATGGAAAATGAGACACAAATTTACAGACACAGTCAATGGGGCAATCTGTTTTGCTTGGCTATGCATGTTTGTAAGAGTTGGCTTATCTTTTTTTTCCAGTTGAGGAGTTGGGTGAGATGGGAAAGAAAATTAATGTTTGCTAATTAAATTCAAAGAAAAAAATTAAAAATAGTTATCGTTTAAAAGATGGATTTGATTCCTCTTTGGCCTCAGAGAGCAGAACTATGAAAAAATGGGAAGTTAACGAGAAGCTGATGGGAAATTCCCTAACTATTTGGGCGTTCCTCAAGCAGGGATTGGCCGTCTCAGGAGGCGGTGGGTTTCCTGTCTCTGAGATCCTCAGGCGAACAGTGCATGCTCACATGCCAGGTAGAGGGTGAGGTGGATGCTCAGACAGGGCCATGCTGGGCTGGATGGTCTCTGAGGTTCCTGCCCAACTCAGATCCTGTGACGGTGATGAGAAAGAACACAGCAAAAGCATGGCAAACAGTCAGGCCTGAACACCATCATATCTTAGAATTAGTCTACACTTGAGGGTCAACTGTAGTTTTTTTAAACCTGTTGCTACAATACCATTACCCAATCAGGAGCATTTACTTTTAGGAAAAGTACTAACTATGAAATGGTTAGCTCTGTTGTTCCACATTTTTTATCTGCTCCATTTTGTTTGAAATTCACTTAACTGCATAAAATACACCTCAGTGCAAACTGATACTGATTTTTTCCTTTTCTTTTTTGGCTTTAAGAAATAAATATTTGGCTTTGAGGAAGGAGATTCGGAGAACTGGGACATTGTCTCATCTTGACCCTGAAAAGCTCACCTGCTCTTTTTAGGTCAGCAGAGGGACAACAAGCTCTTTCATTTCTCTGGCTGGGCAGTGCCACAGAGCTCGTGGTCAATTTGGAAGTCTGGTTGCTATCTAACTCATGTCATAATCTAACTGATTGCATCTGAACATGAGCATAACAGGTAGGAGCCCAGTCACTGTCAATATTGTTTAATCATTGAGATTCAGTTAATGGAAAACAAACTTCCCGTGAGCCTCAGGACAGGGCTGTGCAACATATCCAAGCCAAGCTCACCAAAGATGGTAAGAAATATATCTAATTGTTTAGTGGTTTAGAAAATAAATTTCCCTTTGCACAATGGAAATAATTAATTCCAACTTGGATGCTGAATGGCTTGGCGACCCCTCCAGGACCTAGCAACATTAAGAAATCAGACAGCACGTTGTCTGATTCTATTTGGGCAAGGCAGCCCCTTTGCTGTGCTGGACTCTTTAATTCATAACGAAATGTTACTAGTCTTTGGTCTGCAAGGCCCCCAAGGGACAGGACAAGTTCCAAACTAAACACTAAAAGGCAGAGTCCCTCAACAATGATCTAGCATTAACAAGGATTCAAAACTAAGGTGACCCCAATGCGAAGATTTCCAAGCTGTCAGAGCTCCGTTAACACGAAAAACTCAGCTTGGGCTTTCTGGGGTCTTGAAGGGCTCTATGTGATGAGGGGTAAAGCAGCTGAGGTGGGCAGGGTGAGGCCAGACTCGAGCTGCGGTGAACAGTATCTGAGGAAGCTGCCCCCTGCCGAAGTTCCAGCGGGTCTGGCATGATTTAACACTTCCCCACCTCTTCCCTTGGAGTCTCATTCCTGGGGTTTATGCTCTTTTTCCATTGACGGGTTTGGAATCTGGCCCAGAGAGAAAAGAGGCACAGACACCCTCACTCGCACAGGGCTGGTTTCTAACAGGTAACAACAGCTCACAAATCTTAAAATTGGATCCCGATGAGTCTTGCCTCAAGAACAAAGGCACGCTAACAACCCGGCTGGGCAAAGCATCAGACGGTGCTGCGGAAGCGCTGATGACGCTGTGCTCTGGTCCACTCAACCCAAGAAACTAAGCAGGAGCAATGAGGAAATTAAGGAAGGGCACGAGATCTGCTGCTTTCTCTGCGACTCCTGCTTGTCTTCCTGAAAGGGGCAGCGAGTAAAACTCAGGAGACTCAGCAATTCTGGGAAGCGAGAGAGGAGCAGCCCACCGAGCTGCCAGAGGGCCGCCATGGGCAGAGTCCAGCCCTGGAGGGACGAAGCATCTTGGGATTTAACCCAACTCAACAAGCACCTGCTTTATGGCTCTGGGCATACAACAATGGAGAAGTCCCTGCCCTCCAGGAGCTTCCATTCTTTACTGGGGAAAGCACCATGAGCACAGATGGACAGATACACAATTTACAGAAAGTGATTTTGGGGAGAAGCTCTAGCAATTGGGGAATCAGGAAAGGGCTTTGTAACAGGTGGTACTTGAGCAAAGCCTCAAATAGAACCAGAGATTCCAAGAGGCAGATGTGAAGAAGGAGCGCATATTAGGCACGGGGGTCAGGCTGTGCACAAGCAAGGAGACATGTGTACATGGGATATGTGTATGGGAAAGAGCAAAAAGGCCAATTTGGCCGGAAGACAGGCAAACAATGAAGAAAAAAATCTGGAAAGGTGGGCTGAAATCAGTCTGTGAAGGGCAATGTGTATAGACAGATATATATATCAAACAGAAGAGTCTACATTTTATGCTTGAGGAAACAGGAGCCAATGAAGCTCCTGGAAGTCTGCAAGCAATTAGGATCAAGTCTGAAGCCTTTTAAAGGCACTCAGCAGTAGTGCCCTGGGCTGCTAGGCACATCAAGGAGTCTACAGAAAGCAAGAAAGATGGAACCCATGGGCAATCTATCACTTTTCTGTCCTTCTCCATCCTTTAAAGGGTGAAGGCAACTTTGGAGGTAGCAAAGTAAGGAGAATCAATTCCATTCTATACTCTTCTCTAGTTTTGTCATCTTCATTTGGAAAAGACAAATGTTTACTGGTCAGAAAAGTTCTCAGCTTCAAAGTATTCAATCATCCTACCAAAGCCTGTTCAAGTTCGAAGCAGTTAAAAGACATGAAGGAGCTGGTAAGCGGCCTGGTTCTGATTGGAGAGTTTGTTTCACTGTGTCGTGATTAGTCACTCTGACTATAAATGAAAACAGAAGATGTGAACGAAGGCCAGTTTGCACATTTCGAGGAGGCAAAGAAGCCAAGAGAGTTGTCATTGTCCTGGGCCCAAAGAAATAACCAACGCCATTTCCTGGGACACTCTGTCATCTTTCCTTGCAGCGCTCCAGTAGCCGTGGCTCATGGGGCCAACATCCGCTCAAGAAGCCAAAGATACACATCCCTGAAACCAACATGATCAACACAAATCAACATAAGCTGATGCTCAGTGATCGCAGGGCAGAGAGGAAATAGGCTGGAAAAAATGGTTCAGCACCCAGACCTGAGAAGCAAAAGGCTTAGAGATAACTTAGAAATCTTACACATTGCAAAGATTATCTATATGAATGAAGGAGGTCACATTTATTAGGCGCTTACTATGTGCCGCACACAGTTTGGGGTTGCAAATGGAAAAGCGTTAAAATTCCTGCTGTCATTCAAATGCGGGAGACGGTGAGAATAGGAAGGCTGAGATGTAGGGTGGGTGGAAAGGCCCAGTGATCCTTTCAAGGGGAACAGAAAGGCAGATGGCAATGCCTTCTCATCTCCATTGATAAAGCCATAACCATCTCTGAGGCTGACCCATTCGACAGTGCTGAGGATGCCTCCCAAAGTCAGAAGGGGCTGGACAAGGTGAGATGCAAACAATCGGGTAAAATCAAATCAAATCCTAGCATTAAATTTACCGTATTTTTGAATCCTCTACTGGTAGAGAGGGATTGCCTCTATGGAAAACCTGATGAAAGATCCAAACTAAGCTAGAACATCCTGTAAGTATTTATAGCACAAACTTGGAGGACAAGACACAGACAAAACATTGGAACCAGTCTATCAGTGTCCACTAATAGCCCACCTCAAAGGCAAAAAGGTCATATTTGAATGTTCATAGCTATGTCTGATTCCATGCACCAAAATTCATCCCCAAGGGTCTCCTCCAATATGGTGCCCCTCATAATATGATGTGATCATACATGATTCCTCAACAGATGCAACGATAAAGGTTAATCACTTATCAAAAATCTTCAAATTGTTGCTATCAATGAGCTTTCAATCAGGGAGCTCACCCAGTGTTTGCCACTGTCCTGCAGAGGCCTACTCAGGGTCCCAGTGGAAGTGTCCATCAGAAAATTCTGTCTGCAGAGCTTGTTGTATTGAATGTATAAAGCCCGAGGCCAATAGGGACTCTTCAGTGAGAACTCCAAGCATGAAAAGGAGAACAGACCCACAATCCACACAAGAAAACCAAATGACATTCAACTGGATGGACAGCTAACTGCCTTAATCTATCTCTACATATATACTGGACAAGCACTTCAGAGAGACAATGCGATAGGCCCATTCTCGGTTAGGAGATTACACGTGTACCTGGGAAAATGTGTACCTAATCACCTAGGCCAGTGGCTACCAGGGAGAACAACCCACGTGCACAAGGCTGCTGTGGTTCCAAGGACACAAGACATCAGGCTTCACTGTCGGGAAGATCACAGGAAAAGGAAAAAAAAAGACACCAGGCCACTCATCTTTCTGTCTGTTCCATCAACCCAAGCGAGCAACAGGTTGGCTTCTGAACACATCTTTCCTTTGTCCATTCCTTCCTTGAAGGGTGAGGCATTAGATGGCGCACATGGGAGTTCAGGAATTAAACGTGTTTTCCCCTATATTTTCTCATTGTGTTTGCTGCTTTCACTCTGGGACTCACACCACGGTAGTGAGAGAAGGACCGAATTCAGAGCTAGAAGAGCCAGTTTGGCTGCTTTTACTACCAGTATTTCTATAATGCTTTAAGATTTCCAAAGTATTTTACATGTACTATCTCATTTGGTCTTCACAACAACCCTGGGAAGTAAAAGGGGCTTATCCTCATTTTACAGATAAAGAAAAGGAGTCTGAGAGAGGTTCCATTACTCATCCAGGGCCACACAGCTAGCAAGGGAAGGGCCAGGATTTGAATTTAAGTCTTTGGGACTCCAAAGTCCAGCACTCTAACCACTGAACCACCCAGTTGCCTCTGCCAATGAGCTGGTTGATGCAAGACAATGGAATGCATCTCTTCAGGCCTTGATTTCTTCATCTATTAAATGAAGGAGGCGGATCTCTAAAGTCCCCTTCCAGTTGGAGACTCTGTAGTTCTATTACATCATGTAAAGTGCTTTCAACACATTTACAAAACATCATTACAGAAGGTCAGAGCTGGGAGGGACGACAATTGTCTAAGAAAAAGAAGGCATGAATCAGCATCCACAGAGATGAGAGCACGGATCTACCCGAGATGGGAGCATAAATCCAGCTGAGTCAGTTCAGACCACATGGCAATTAGTCCTAGGATTCAATCCCAGGCTCTGCCATCCCCACCTCCCGCCCATGCGTGTGCTAAGTACTCTAAAGGCCGCACAGAGCTAATTTATTTAGAGCCTTATTCAGCCGTCATATTTACAACAGATACTTCATCTTCGAAGGCAAGAGCCTTAATGCTTTGTATTGATCCAAACACTGCTTTAATTCCCATGAGAATGCTGGCTATTACATAGTCTTGGGTATTTATCACTGAACATGGAAATATCACAAGATAACAATGAAACAGCCATAATCCCCCCCCCTCCTTAAATAGCAGAATATCCCCAATCTAGTAAGTCTGGATCAAATAAATGAAGCAATCCCCACTAACACAATATGACTCCAGAAAATGGACAGTCAAGGGATCATTTTGAAGTGGAAGAGAAAAGGCTACAATGGAGTTTTCCAGGCAAAGCTGGTGACTCTGAAATAGATGGACTCTCTAAATGTTGGCCTGGCTGGGGTACAGTTTTGCTCTCTTGGTTATCTCCCTACCTGTCTGATCCCCCTGTCTCAGTCTCCTTCATGGATCATCAGTCATCTCCCATCCTTTAGCTCCCCAGGGCTCTGCCCTGGGTCCTCTTTTCTCATTCTCTTGCTCTGAGATCTCATCATCTCCCTAAGTTCAAGTATCACCTGTACGCAGATACCTTCCAAACCTACAAACGCAACCCTAATCTCTTTCCTGAACTTTAGTCGTCCATCATCACCTAGCTCCTGGTTGTCCCATAAGCATCTCAAGTTCAACACGTCCAAAATGGAACTCATTCTCTTTGCCCCTAGAGCTGCCCACATTTTTCTGTTTCTATTGAAGACAGCCGATATCTGTAAAGCAAATGGTGCCTGGTACACAGAAGACACTACATAAATGCTTATTCCCTTGTCCCTTCTCCATGCAGTCACCCAGGTTAATAACTACAGGGTTGGCCAGAACACGACTCACTCCCTCACTCTCCCTTGCCAAAGGGTCCGCAAGTACCGTTTTATCCTACCTGATAATATCTCCTACACACATCCCCTTCCCTCTCCTCATGCAGGCTCTAGTCTGAACTAGTCTGAAAGCCTCCTGATTGGTCTCCCCTATTCCAACTCTCTCCTCTCCAATCCACCACCCACACAGCTGCCACAGGCATCTTGCTAAGACATGGGTCTCACCAGCTCACTCCCGCTCAGAAGACTTTTCCATTGGCTCTAGAAGAGCTGCTCTCACCCACCTCTCCAGCCCTTCAGTTATTCCCCATTCAAAGACTCAAACCTAGAGAGAGAAGGGTCCTCAGAGGGCAGCTAGTCCAACAATACAGCTAACATTTATATAGCACTCACTATGTGCCAGGCACCGCACTAAGCACTTTGCAATTATTATATCCTTTGATCCACACAACAGCCCCCAAAGATAGGCACTATAATTATTATCTTCATTTTACAGATGAAGAAAGTGAGGCCCACAGAGGCAGCATGACTTGTTCAAAGTCTTACAGATACTAAGCATTCAAGACAGGTTTGGACCCAAGTCCTCTGAATCAAAAGTTAGCCCTCTTTCCTCCACAATGAGCTGCCTCTGGACTAGAAGCTGTTCCCTGAACATTTCATACCAATCACACACATTGCTCACACCTACAGTGCCTGGCACACAGTAGGAGCTTAATAAATGCTTACTGACTCCTTCCTCACGTCCAGCTCTCAGAATTCTTGTCTTTCTTCAAAGCCCAGCTCAGTAGCCCCTCTTCCATGAAGTCTTCCCTAATCTTCCTTCCTCAATTTTCCCTGTACAGTAAGTACATTTCTGGGTATATGCTGCAGTCTCCCAGTAGACTGTAAGCACAAAGAACACCCGGCACCTGATTCCATGGAAGTACTCCCTTGAACAATGTCAACAAGCATATGCTCTCTAGATTACAGTCCTAAAGAGTGGTCTGGGCCCTGTGCCCAGGGTTGGTCATACAGCCAGTCTGCACTGCGCCCACAGTAATGTCAGTCGAAATAAATGCAATACAAAGAGGTCAGGAAAAGTTTAGAGAAAAGGAGGAAAAAAAGTCTTCTTACAGAAAAAAATGACACACATAAAAAGCACTTTTGGCGTAAAGTGGATTATGGCCATGCTGCTACATGCACCTTAGGGCAATGGGTCTCTCTGTCAACCTGCAACAGAAACCCAGCCTGGCCCATAGGCAGGACCCAGGCAATCCACAGGCCAGGGGACCCTTCCCCATTCTGGGGACTCTGAGCAGGGCATCCAGCCTCCCTGCCAGGTCCACCTTTGTAAAGGTCCTCTGATCGGACTAAGCCCTCGACCCCATCTACTGCCAATGTATATGTCTCACTTGCAACAGGCTGCCTTTCCATCTCATACGTGTCACTGCCCCCTACGTGGCAGCCTATTTGGCCTGTTAGCTTTCCCTTTCCTCAGACACTGAGAACAGTCATTCCCTCTTCCACCTGGTCCTGGCAATTGTCACCGGCCTGGAGATTTTCCCGACCATTCGTTCCCGTTGCACAGAACACCAGTAAACTCTACCTTGGGAAACACTGGACCTTGGAATAATGCCGCACCATCATTACATGTTGTGAGCTGAACGAGAAAGAGACTCTGTAGCAGATCTTCATTAGCCAGTTAACTCCCATGTGTTCCAAGGTGGTGGTCAGGGTTCAAACCCTGCCTCAGATACTCACTAGCTGAGTGACCCTGGGCCTCCTCATTTGTAAAATGAGTGGGTGGGACTTGCCTGTACTCCTTCTTAGTCTCTTCTGCTGGTTCACCATTCATCTTTTGTCCTTTTGCTACCCAGGGTTCTGTCCTGGATCGTCTTCTTTTCTCTCTCTCTCTCTCTCTCTCTCTCTCTCTCTCTCTCTCTCTCTCT